>NW_026989580.1:0-39717 GCF_030222135.1 Aotus nancymaae | reverse complement strand
AGGGAAATATCTGCTTCTAAATCCAAAACGCAGCTATCTAACAGAACGGTTGTCAATGTGTGCACTCAACTTCCAGAGTTAAACCCGTGTGTGGATTCAGCAGTCTGCAAACACTTTCTCTGCAGAGTCCCAAAACAGGCGTTTTCAGCCCATTACCGGCATATGGAAGAAACAGCAGTAAGCACAGGGAAATATCTGCTTCTAAATCCAAAACGCAGCTATCTAACAGAACGGTTGTCAATGTGTGCACTCAACTTCCAGAGTTAAACCCGTGTGTGGATTCAGCAGTCTGCAAACACTTTCTCTGCAGAGTCCCAAAACAGGCGTTTTCAGCCCATTACCGGCATATGGAAGAAACAGCAGTAAGCACAGGGAAATATCTGCTTCTAAATCCAAAACGCAGCTATCTAACAGAACGGTTGTCAATGTGTGCACTCAACTTCCAGAGTTAAACCCGTGTGTGGATTCAGCAGTCTGCAAACACTTTCTCTGCAGAGTCCCAAAACAGGCGTTTTCAGCCCATTACCGGCATATGGAAGAAACAGCAGTAAGCACAGGGAAATATCTGCTTCTAAATCCAAAACGCAGCTATCTAACAGAACGGTTGTCAATGTGTGCACTCAACTTCCAGAGTTAAACCCGTGTGTGGATTCAGCAGTCTGCAAACACTTTCTCTGCAGAGTCCCAAAACAGGCGTTTTCAGCCCATTACCGGCATATGGAAGAAACAGCAGTAAGCACAGGGAAATATCTGCTTCTAAATCCAAAACGCAGCTATCTAACAGAACGGTTGTCAATGTGTGCACTCAACTTCCAGAGTTAAACCCGTGGGTGGATTCAGCAGTCTGCAAACACTTTCTCTGCAGAGTCCCAAAACAGGCGTTTTCAGCCCATTACCGGCATATGGAAGAAACAGCAGTAAGCACAGGGAAATATCTGCTTCTAAATCCAAAACGCAGCTATCTAACAGAACGGTTGTCAATGTGTGCACTCAACTTCCAGAGTTAAACCCGTGTGTGGATTCAGCAGTCTGCAAACACTTTCTCTGCAGAGTCCCAAAACAGGCGTTTTCAGCCCATTACCGGCATATGGAAGAAACAGCAGTAAGCACAGGGAAATATCTGCTTCTGAATCCAAAACGCAGCTATCTAACAGAACGGTTGTCAATGTGTGCACTCAACTTCCAGAGTTAAACCCGTGTGTGGATTCAGCAGTCTGCAAACACTTTCTCTGCAGAGTCCCAAAACAGGCGTTTTCAGCCCATTACCGGCATATGGAAGAAACAGCAGTAAGCACAGGGAAATATCTGCTTCTAAATCCAAAACGCAGCTATCTAACAGAACGGTTGTCAATGTGTGCACTCAACTTCCAGAGTTAAACCGGTGTGTGGATTCAGCAGTCTGCAAACACTTTCTCTGCAGAGTAACAAAACAGGCGTTTTCAGCCCATTACCGGCATATGGAAGAAACAGCAGTAAGCACAGGGAAATATCTGCTTCTAAATCCAAAACGCAGCTATCTAACAGAACGGTTGTCAATGTGTGCACTCAACTTCCAGAGTTAAACCCGTGTGTGGATTCAGCAGTCTGCAAACACTTTCTCTGCAGAGTCCCAAAACAGGCGTTTTCAGCCCATTACCGGCATATGGAAGAAACAGCAGTAAGCCCAGGGAAATATCTGCTTCTAAATCCAAAACGCAGCTATCTAACAGAACGGTTGTCAATGTGTGCACTCAACTTCCAGAGTTAAACCCGTGTGTGGATTCAGCAGTCTGCAAACACTTTCTCTGCAGAGTCCCAAAACAGGCGTTTTCAGCCCATTACCGGCATATGGAAGAAACAGCAGTAAGCACAGGGAAATATCTGCTTCTAAATCCAAAACGCAGCTATGTAACAGAACGGTTGTCAATGTGTGCACTCAACTTCCAGAGGTAAACCCGTGTGTGGATTCAGCAGTCTGCAATCACCTTCTGTGCAGAGTCCCAAAACAGGCGTTTTCAGCCCATTACCGGCATATGGAAGAAACAGCAGTAAGCACAGGGAAATATCTGCTTCTAAATCCAAAACGCAGCTATCTAACAGAACGGTTGTCAATGTGTGCACTCAACTTCCAGAGGTAAACCCGTGTGTGGATTCAGCAGTCTGCAAACACTTTCTCTGCAGAGTCCCAAAACAGGCGTTTTCAGCCCATTACCGGCATATGGAAGAAACAGCAGTAAGCACAGGGAAATATCTGCTTCTAATCCAAAACGCAGCTATCTAACAGAACGGTTGTCAATGTGTGCACTCAACTTCCAGAGTTAAACCCGTGTGTGGATTCAGCAGTCTGCAAACACTTTCTCTGCAGAGTCCCAAAACAGGCGTTTTCAGCCCATTACCGGCATATGGAAGAAACAGCAGTAAGCACAGGGAAATATCTGCTTCTAAATCCAAAACGCAGCTATCTAACAGAACGGTTGTCAATGTGTGCACTCAACTTCCAGAGTTAAACCCGTGTGTGGATTCAGCAGTCTGCAAACACTTTCTCTGCAGAGTCCCAAAACAGGCGTTTTCAGCCCATTACCGGCATATGGAAGAAACAGCAGTAAGCACAGGGAAATATCTGCTTCTAAATCCAAAACGCAGTTATCTAACAGAACGGTTGTCAATGTGTGCACTCAACTTCCAGAGTTAAACCCGTGTGTGGATTCAGCAGTCTGCAAACACTTTCTCTGCAGAGTCCCAAAACAGGCGTTTTCAGCCCATTACCGGCATATGGAAGAAACAGCAGTAAGCACAGGGAAATATCTGCTTCTAAATCCAAAACGCAGCTATCTAACAGAACGGTTGTCAATGTGTGCACTCAACTTCCAGAGTTAAACCCGTGTGTGGATTCAGCAGTCTGCAAACACTTTCTCTGCAGAGTCCCAAAACAGGCGTTTTCAGCCCATTACCGGCATATGGAAGAAACAGCAGTAAGCACAGGGAAATATCTGCTTCTAAATCCAAAACGCAGCTATCTAACAGAACGGTTGTCAATGTGTGCACTCAACTTCCAGAGTTAAACCCGTGTGTGGATTCAGCAGTCTGCAAACACTTTCTCTGCAGAGTCCCAAAACAGGCGTTTTCAGCCCATTACCGGCATATGGAAGAAACAGCAGTAAGCACAGGGAAATATCTGCTTCTAAATCCAAAACGCAGCTATCTAACAGAACGGTTGTCAATGTGTGCACTCAACTTCCAGAGTTAAACCCGTGTGTGGATTCAGCAGTCTGCAAACACTTTCTCTGCAGAGTCCCAAAACAGGCGTTTTCAGCCCATTACCGGCATATGGAAGAAACAGCAGTAAGCACAGGGAAATATCTGCTTCTAAATCCAAAACGCAGCTATCTAACAGAACGGTTGTCAATGTGTGCACTCAACTTCCAGAGTTAAACCCGTGTGTGGATTCAGCAGTCTGCAAACACTTTCTCTGCAGAGTCCAAAAACAGGCGTTTTCAGCCCATTACCGGCATATGGAAGAAACAGCAGTAAGCACAGGGAAATATCTGCTTCTAAATCCAAAACGCAGCTATCTAACAGAACGGTTGTCAATGTGTGCACTCAACTTCCAGAGTTAAACCCGTGTGTGGATTCAGCAGTCTGCAAACACTTTCTCTGCAGAGTCCCAAAACAGGCGTTTTCAGCCCATTACCGGCATATGGAAGAAACAGCAGTAAGCACAGGGAAATATCTGCTTCTAAATCCAAAACGCAGCTATCTAACAGAACGGTTGTCAATGTGTGCACTCAACTTCCAGAGTTAAACCCGTGTGTGGATTCAGCAGTCTGCAAACACTTTCTCTGCAGAGTCCCAAAACAGGCGTTTTCAGCCCATTACCGGCATATGGAAGAAACAGCAGTAAGCACAGGGAAATATCTGCTTCTAAATCCAAAACGCAGCTATCTAACAGAACGGTTGTCAATGTGTGCACTCAACTTCCAGAGTTAAACCCGTGTGTGGATTCAGCAGTCTGCAAACACTTTCTCTGCAGAGTCCCAAAACAGGCGTTTTCAGCCCATTACCGGCATATGGAAGAAACAGCAGTAAGCACAGGGAAATATCTGCTTCTGAATCCAAAACGCAGCTATCTAACAGAACGGTTGTCAATGTGTGCACTCAACTTCCAGAGTTAAACCCGTGTGTGGATTCAGCAGTCTGCAAACACTTTCTCTGCAGAGTCCCAAAACAGGCGTTTTCAGCCCATTACCGGCATATGGAAGAAACAGCAGTAAGCACAGGGAAATATCTGCTTCTAAATCCAAAACGCAGCTATCTAACAGAACGGTTGTCAATGTGTGCACTCAACTTCCAGAGTTAAACCGGTGTGTGGATTCAGCAGTCTGCAAACACTTTCTCTGCAGAGTCCCAAAACAGGCGTTTTCAGCCCATTACCGGCATATGGAAGAAACAGCAGTAAGCACAGGGAAATATCTGCTTCTAAATCCAAAACGCAGCTATCTAACAGAACGGTTGTCAATGTGTGCACTCAACTTCCAGAGTTAAACCCGTGTGTGGATTCAGCAGTCTGCAAACACTTTCTCTGCAGAGTCCCAAAACAGGCGTTTTCAGCCCATTACCGGCATATGGAAGAAACAGCAGTAAGCACAGGGAAATATCTGCTTCTAAATCCAAAACGCAGCTATGTAACAGAACGGTTGTCAATGTGTGCACTCAACTTCCAGAGTTAAACCCGTGTGTGGATTCAGCAGTCTGCAAACACTTTCTCTGCAGAGTCCCAAAACAGGCGTTTTCAGCCCATTACCGGCATATGGAAGAAACAGCAGTAAGCCCAGGGAAATATCTGCTTCTAAATCCAAAACGCAGCTATCTAACAGAACGGTTGTCAATGTGTGCACTCAACTTCCAGAGTTAAACCCGTGTGTGGATTCAGCAGTCTGCAAACACTTTCTCTGCAGAGTCCCAAAACAGGCGTTTTCAGCCCATTACCGGCATATGGAAGAAACAGCAGTAAGCACAGGGAAATATCTGCTTCTAAATCCAAAACGCAGCTATGTAACAGAACGGTTGTCAATGTGTGCACTCAACTTCCAGAGGTAAACCCGTGTGTGGATTCAGCAGTCTGCAATCACCTTCTCTGCAGAGTCCCAAAACAGGCGTTTTCAGCCCATTACCGGCATATGGAAGAAACAGCAGTAAGCACAGGGAAATATCTGCTTCTAAATCCAAAACGCAGCTATCTAACAGAACGGTTGTCAATGTGTGCACTCAACTTCCAGAGTTAAACCCGTGTGTGGATTCAGCAGTCTGCAAACACTTTCTCTGCAGAGTCCCAAAACAGGCGTTTTCAGCCCATTACCGGCATATGGAAGAAACAGCAGTAAGCACAGGGAAATATCTGCTTCTAAATCCAAAACGCAGCTATCTAACAGAACGGTTGTCAATGTGTGCACTCAACTTCCAGAGTTAAACCCGTGTGTGGATTCAGCAGTCTGCAAACACTTTCTCTGCAGAGTCCCAAAACAGGCGTTTTCAGCCCATTACCGGCATATGGAAGAAACAGCAGTAAGCACAGGGAAATATCTGCTTCTAAATCCAAAACGCAGCTATCTAACAGAACGGTTGTCAATGTGTGCACTCAACTTCCAGAGTTAAACCCGTGTGTGGATTCAGCAGTCTGCAAACACTTTCTCTGCAGAGTCCCAAAACAGGCGTTTTCAGCCCATTACCGGCATATGGAAGAAACAGCAGTAAGCACAGGGAAATATCTGCTTCTAAATCCAAAACGCAGCTATCTAACAGAACGGTTGTCAATGTGTGCACTCAACTTCCAGAGTTAAACCCGTGTGTGGATTCAGCAGTCTGCAAACACTTTCTCTGCAGAGTCCCAAAACAGGCGTTTTCAGCCCATTACCGGCATATGGAAGAAACAGCAGTAAGCACAGGGAAATATCTGCTTCTAAATCCAAAACGCAGCTATCTAACAGAACGGTTGTCAATGTGTGCACTCAACTTCCAGAGTTAAACCCGTGTGTGGATTCAGCAGTCTGCAAACACTTTCTCTGCAGAGTCCCAAAACAGGCGTTTTCAGCCCATTACCGGCATATGGAAGAAACAGCAGTAAGCACAGGGAAATATCTGCTTCTAAATCCAAAACGCAGCTATCTAACAGAACGGTTGTCAATGTGTGCACTCAACTTCCAGAGTTAAACCCGTGTGTGGATTCAGCAGTCTGCAAACACTTTCTCTGCAGAGTCCCAAAACAGGCGTTTTCAGCCCATTACCGGCATATGGAAGAAACAGCAGTAAGCACAGGGAAATATCTGCTTCTGAATCCAAAACGCAGCTATCTAACAGAACGGTTGTCAATGTGTGCACTCAACTTCCAGAGTTAAACCCGTGTGTGGATTCAGCAGTCTGCAAACACTTTCTCTGCAGAGTCCCAAAACAGGCGTTTTCAGCCCATTACCGGCATATGGAAGAAACAGCAGTAAGCACAGGGAAATATCTGCTTCTAAATCCAAAACGCAGCTATCTAACAGAACGGTTGTCAATGTGTGCACTCAACTTCCAGAGTTAAACCCGTGTGTGGATTCAGCAGTCTGCAAACACTTTCTCTGCAGAGTCCCAAAACAGGCGTTTTCAGCCCATTACCGGCATATGGAAGAAACAGCAGTAAGCACAGGGAAATATCTGCTTCTGAATCCAAAACGCAGCTATCTAACAGAACGGTTGTCAATGTGTGCACTCAACTTCCAGAGTTAAACCCGTGTGTGGATTCAGCAGTCTGCAAACACTTTCTCTGCAGAGTCCCAAAACAGGCGTTTTCAGCCCATTACCGGCATATGGAAGAAACAGCAGTAAGCACAGGGAAATATCTGCTTCTAAATCCAAAACGCAGCTATCTAACAGAACGGTTGTCAATGTGTGCACTCAACTTCCAGAGTTAAACCCGTGTGTGGATTCAGCAGTCTGCAAACACTTTCTCTGCAGAGTCCCAAAACAGGCGTTTTCAGCCCATTACCGGCATATGGAAGAAACAGCAGTAAGCACAGGGAAATATCTGCTTCTGAATCCAAAACGCAGCTATCTAACAGAACGGTTGTCAATGTGTGCACTCAACTTCCAGAGTTAAACCCGTGTGTGGATTCAGCAGTCTGCAAACACTTTCTCTGCAGAGTCCCAAAACAAGCGTTTTCAGCCCATTACCGGCATATGGAAGAAACAGCAGTAAGCACAGGGAAATATCTGCTTCTAAATCCAAAACGCAGCTATCTAACAGAACGGTTGTCAATGTGTGCACTCAACTTCCAGAGTTAAACCGGTGTGTGGATTCAGCAGTCTGCAAACACTTTCTCTGCAGAGTCCCAAAACAGGCGTTTTCAGCCCATTACCGGCATATGGAAGAAACAGCAGTAAGCACAGGGAAATATCTGCTTCTAAATCCAAAACGCAGCTATCTAACAGAACGGTTGTCAATGTGTGCACTCAACTTCCAGAGTTAAACCCGTGTGTGGATTCAGCAGTCTGCAAACACTTTCTCTGCAGAGTCCCAAAACAGGCGTTTTCAGCCCATTACCGGCATATGGAAGAAACAGCAGTAAGCACAGGGAAATATCTGCTTCTAAATCCAAAACGCAGCTATGTAACAGAACGGTTGTCAATGTGTGCACTCAACTTCCAGAGTTAAACCCGTGTGTGGATTCAGCAGTCTGCAAACACTTTCTCTGCAGAGTCCCAAAACAGGCGTTTTCAGCCCATTACCGGCATATGGAAGAAACAGCAGTAAGCCCAGGGAAATATCTGCTTCTAAATCCAAAACGCAGCTATCTAACAGAACGGTTGTCAATGTGTGCACTCAACTTCCAGAGTTAAACCCGTGTGTGGATTCAGCAGTCTGCAAACACTTTCTCTGCAGAGTCCCAAAACAGGCGTTTTCAGCCCATTACCGGCATATGGAAGAAACAGCAGTAAGCACAGGGAAATATCTGCTTCTAAATCCAAAACGCAGCTATGTAACAGAACGGTTGTCAATGTGTGCACTCAACTTCCAGAGGTAAACCCGTGTGTGGATTCAGCAGTCTGCAATCACCTTCTGTGCAGAGTCCCAAAACAGGCGTTTTCAGCCCATTACCGGCATATGGAAGAAACAGCAGTAAGCACAGGGAAATATCTGCTTCTAAATCCAAAACGCAGCTATCTAACAGAACGGTTGTCAATGTGTGCACTCAACTTCCAGAGTTAAACCCGTGTGTGGATTCAGCAGTCTGCAAACACTTTCTCTGCAGAGTCCCAAAACAGGCGTTTTCAGCCCATTACCGGCATATGGAAGAAACAGCAGTAAGCACAGGGAAATATCTGCTTCTAAATCCAAAACGCAGCTATCTAACAGAACGGTTGTCAATGTGTGCACTCAACTTCCAGAGTTAAACCCGTGTGTGGATTCAGCAGTCTGCAAACACTTTCTCTGCAGAGTCCTAAAACAGGCGTTTTCAGCCCATTACCGGCATATGGAAGAAACAGCAGTAAGCACAGGGAAATATCTGCTTCTAAATCCAAAACGCAGCTATCTAACAGAACGGTTGTCAATGTGTGCACTCAACTTCCAGAGTTAAACCCGTGTGTGGATTCAGCAGTCTGCAAACACTTTCTCTGCAGAGTCCCAAAACAGGCGTTTTCAGCCCATTACCGGCATATGGAAGAAACAGCAGTAAGCACAGGGAAATATCTGCTTCTAAATCCAAAACGCAGTTATCTAACAGAACGGTTGTCAATGTGTGCACTCAACTTCCAGAGTTAAACCCGTGTGTGGATTCAGCAGTCTGCAAACACTTTCTCTGCAGAGTCCCAAAACAGGCGTTTTCAGCCCATTACCGGCATATGGAAGAAACAGCAGTAAGCACAGGGAAATATCTGCTTCTAAATCCAAAACGCAGCTATCTAACAGAACGGTTGTCAATGTGTGCACTCAACTTCCAGAGTTAAACCCGTGTGTGGATTCAGCAGTCTGCAAACACTTTCTCTGCAGAGTCCCAAAACAGGCGTTTTCAGCCCATTACCGGCATATGGAAGAAACAGCAGTAAGCACAGGGAAATATCTGCTTCTAAATCCAAAACGCAGCTATCTAACAGAACGGTTGTCAATGTGTGCACTCAACTTCCAGAGTTAAACCGGTGTGTGGATTCAGCAGTCTGCAAACACTTTCTGTGCAGAGTCCCAAAACAGGCGTTTTCAGCCCATTACCGGCATATGGAAGAAACAGCAGTAAGCACAGGGAAATATCTGCTTCTAAATCCAAAACGCAGCTATCTAACAGAACGGTTGTCAATGTGTGCACTCAACTTCCAGAGTTAAACCCGTGTGTGGATTCAGCAGTCTGCAAACACTTTCTCTGCAGAGTCCCAAAACAGGCGTTTTCAGCCCATTACCGGCATATGGAAGAAACAGCAGTAAGCACAGGGAAATATCTGCTTCTAAATCCAAAACGCAGCTATCTAACAGAACGGTTGTCAATGTGTGCACTCAACTTCCAGAGTTAAACCCGTGTGTGGATTCAGCAGTCTGCAAACACTTTCTCTGCAGAGTCCCAAAACAGGCGTTTTCAGCCCATTACCGGCATATGGAAGAAACAGCAGTAAGCACAGGGAAATATCTGCTTCTAAATCCAAAACGCAGCTATCTAACAGAACGGTTGTCAATGTGTGCACTCAACTTCCAGAGTTAAACCCGTGTGTGGATTCAGCAGTCTGCAAACACTTTCTCTGCAGAGTCCCAAAACAGGCGTTTTCAGCCCATTACCGGCATATGGAAGAAACAGCAGTAAGCACAGGGAAATATCTGCTTCTAAATCCAAAACGCAGCTATCTAACAGAACGGTTGTCAATGTGTGCACTCAACTTCCAGAGTTAAACCCGTGTGTGGATTCAGCAGTCTGCAAACACTTTCTCTGCAGAGTCCCAAAACAGGCGTTTTCAGCCCATTACCGGCATATGGAAGAAACAGCAGTAAGCACAGGGAAATATCTGCTTCTAAATCCAAAACGCAGCTATCTAACAGAACGGTTGTCAATGTGTGCACTCAACTTCCAGAGTTAAACCCGTGTGTGGATTGAGCAGTCTGCAAACACTTTCTCTGCAGAGTCCCAAAACAAGCGTTTTCAGCCCATTACCGGCATATGGAAGAAACAGCAGTAAGCACAGGGAAATATCTGCTTCTAAATCCAAAACGCAGCTATCTAACAGAACGGTTGTCAATGTGTGCACTCAACTTCCAGAGTTAAACCCGTGTGTGGATTCAGCAGTCTGCAAACACTTTCTCTGCAGAGTCCCAAAACAGGCGTTTTCAGCCCATTACCGGCATATGGAAGAAACAGCAGTAAGCACAGGGAAATATCTGCTTCTAAATCCAAAACGCAGCTATCTAACAGAACGGTTGTCAATGTGTGCACTCAACTTCCAGAATTAAACCCGTGTGTGGATTCAGCAGTCTGCAAACACTTTCTCTGCAGAGTCCCAAAACAGGCGTTTTCAGCCCATTACCGGCATATGGAAGAAACAGCAGTAAGCACAGGGAAATATCTGCTTCTAAATCCAAAACGCAGCTATCTAACAGAACGGTTGTCAATGTGTGCACTCAACTTCCAGAGTTAAACCCGTGTGTGGATTCAGCAGTCTGCAAACACTTTCTCTGCAGAGTCCCAAAACAGGCGTTTTCAGCCCATTACCGGCATATGGAAGAAACAGCAGTAAGCACAGGGAAATATCTGCTTCTAAATCCAAAACGCAGCTATCTAACAGAACGGTTGTCAATGTGTGCACTCAACTTCCAGAGTTAAACCCGTGTGTGGATTCAGCAGTCTGCAAACACTTTCTCTGCAGAGTCCCAAAACAGGCGTTTTCAGCCCATTACCGGCATATGGAAGAAACAGCAGTAAGCACAGGGAAATATCTGCTTCTAAATCCAAAACGCAGCTATCTAACAGAACGGTTGTCAATGTGTGCACTCAACTTCCAGAGTTAAACCCGTGTGTGGATTCAGCAGTCTGCAAACACTTTCTCTGCAGAGTCCCAAAACAGGCGTTTTCAGCCCATTACCGGCATATGGAAGAAACAGCAGTAAGCACAGGGAAATATCTGCTTCTAAATCCAAAACGCAGCTATCTAACAGAACGGTTGTCAATGTGTGCACTCAACTTCCAGAGTTAAACCCGTGTGTGGATTCAGCAGTCTGCAAACACTTTCTCTGCAGAGTCCCAAAACAGGCGTTTTCAGCCCATTACCGGCATATGGAAGAAACAGCAGTAAGCACAGGGAAATATCTGCTTCTAAATCCAAAACGCAGCTATCTAACAGAACGGTTGTCAATGTGTGCACTCAACTTCCAGAGTTAAACCCGTGTGTGGATTCAGCAGTCTGCAAACACTTTCTCTGCAGAGTCCCAAAACAGGCGTTTTCAGCCCATTACCGGCATATGGAAGAAACAGCAGTAAGCACAGGGAAATATCTGCTTCTAAATCCAAAACGCAGCTATCTAACAGAACGGTTGTCAATGTGTGCACTCAACTTCCAGAATTAAACCCGTGTGTGGATTCAGCAGTCTGCAAACACTTTCTCTGCAGAGTCCCAAAACAGGCGTTTTCAGCCCATTACCGGCATATGGAAGAAACAGCAGTAAGCACAGGGAAATATCTGCTTCTAAATCCAAAACGCAGCTATCTAACAGAACGGTTGTCAATGTGTGCACTCAACTTCCAGAGTTAAACCCGTGTGTGGATTCAGCAGTCTGCAAACACTTTCTCTGCAGAGTCCCAAAACAGGCGTTTTCAGCCCATTACCGGCATATGGAAGAAACAGCAGTAAGCACAGGGAAATATCTGCTTCTAAATCCAAAACGCAGCTATCTAACAGAACGGTTGTCAATGTGTGCACTCAACTTCCAGAGTTAAACCCGTGTGTGGATTCAGCAGTCTGCAAACACTTTCTCTGCAGAGTCCCAAAACAGGCGTTTTCAGCCCATTACCGGCATATGGAAGAAACAGCAGTAAGCACAGGGAAATATCTGCTTCTAAATCCAAAACGCAGCTATCTAACAGAACGGTTGTCAATGTGTGCACTCAACTTCCAGAGTTAAACCGGTGTGTGGATTCAGCAGTCTGCAAACACTTTCTCTGCAGAGTCCCAAAACAGGCGTTTTCAGCCCATTACCGGCATATGGAAGAAACAGCAGTAAGCACAGGGAAATATCTGCTTCTAAATCCAAAACGCAGCTATCTAACAGAACGGTTGTCAATGTGTGCACTCAACTTCCAGAGTTAAACCCGTGTGTGGATTCAGCAGTCTGCAAACACTTTCTCTGCAGAGTCCCAAAACAGGCGTTTTCAGCCCATTACCGGCATATGGAAGAAACAGCAGTAAGCACAGGGAAATATCTGCTTCTAAATCCAAAACGCAGCTATCTAACAGAACGGTTGTCAATGTGTGCACTCAACTTCCAGAGTTAAACCCGTGTGTGGATTCAGCAGTCTGCAAACACTTTCTCTGCAGAGTCCCAAAACAGGCGTTTTCAGCCCATTACCGGCATATGGAAGAAACAGCAGTAAGCCCAGGGAAATATCTGCTTCTAAATCCAAAACGCAGCTATCTAACAGAACGGTTGTCAATGTGTGCACTCAACTTCCAGAGTTAAACCCGTGTGTGGATTCAGCAGTCTGCAAACACTTTCTCTGCAGAGTCCCAAAACAGGCGTTTTCAGCCCATTACCGGCATATGGAAGAAACAGCAGTAAGCACAGGGAAATATCTGCTTCTAAATCCAAAACGCAGCTATGTAACAGAACGGTTGTCAATGTGTGCACTCAACTTCCAGAGGTAAACCCGTGTGTGGATTCAGCAGTCTGCAATCACCTTCTGTGCAGAGTCCCAAAACAGGCGTTTTCAGCCCATTACCGGCATATGGAAGAAACAGCAGTAAGCACAGGGAAATATCTGCTTCTAAATCCAAAACGCAGCTATCTAACAGAACGGTTGTCAATGTGTGCACTCAACTTCCAGAGTTAAACCCGTGTGTGGATTCAGCAGTCTGCAAACACTTTCTCTGCAGAGTCCCAAAACAGGCGTTTTCAGCCCATTACCGGCATATGGAAGAAACAGCAGTAAGCACAGGGAAATATCTGCTTCTAAATCCAAAACGCAGCTATCTAACAGAACGGTTGTCAATGTGTGCACTCAACTTCCAGAGTTAAACCCGTGTGTGGATTCAGCAGTCTGCAAACACTTTCTCTGCAGAGTCCCAAAACAGGCGTTTTCAGCCCATTACCGGCATATGGAAGAAACAGCAGTAAGCACAGGGAAATATCTGCTTCTAAATCCAAAACGCAGTTATCTAACAGAACGGTTGTCAATGTGTGCACTCAACTTCCAGAGTTAAACCCGTGTGTGGATTCAGCAGTCTGCAAACACTTTCTCTGCAGAGTCCCAAAACAGGCGTTTTCAGCCCATTACCGGCATATGGAAGAAACAGCAGTAAGCACAGGGAAATATCTGCTTCTAAATCCAAAACGCAGCTATCTAACAGAACGGTTGTCAATGTGTGCACTCAACTTCCAGAGTTAAACCCGTGTGTGGATTCAGCAGTCTGCAAACACTTTCTCTGCAGAGTCCCAAAACAGGCGTTTTCAGCCCATTACCGGCATATGGAAGAAACAGCAGTAAGCACAGGGAAATATCTGCTTCTAAATCCAAAACGCAGCTATCTAACAGAACGGTTGTCAATGTGTGCACTCAACTTCCAGAGTTAAACCGGTGTGTGGATTCAGCAGTCTGCAAACACTTTCTGTGCAGAGTCCCAAAACAGGCGTTTTCAGCCCATTACCGGCATATGGAAGAAACAGCAGTAAGCACAGGGAAATATCTGCTTCTAAATCCAAAATGCAGCTATCTAACAGAACGGTTGTCAATGCGTGCACTCAACTTCCAGAGTTAAACCCGTGTGTGGATTCAGCAGTCTGCAAACACTTTCTCTGCAGAGTCCCAAAACAGGCGTTTTCAGCCCATTACCGGCATATGGAAGAAACAGCAGTAAGCACAGGGAAATATCTGCTTCTAAATCCAAAACGCAGCTATCTAACAGAACGGTTGTCAATGTGTGCACTCAACTTCCAGAGTTAAACCCGTGTGTGGATTCAGCAGTCTGCAAACACTTTCTGTGCAGAGTCCCAAAACAGGCGTTTTCAGCCCATTACCGGCATATGGAAGAAACAGCAGTAAGCACAGGGAAATATCTGCTTCTAAATCCAAAACGCAGCTATCTAACAGAACGGTTGTCAATGTGTGCACTCAACTTCCAGAGTTAAACCCGTGTGTGGATTCAGCAGTCTGCAAACACTTTCTCTGCAGAGTCCCAAAACAGGCGTTTTCAGCCCATTACCGGCATATGGAAGAAACAGCAGTAAGCACAGGGAAATATCTGCTTCTAAATCCAAAACGCAGCTATCTAACAGAACGGTTGTCAATGTGTGCACTCAACTTCCAGAGTTAAACCCGTGTGTGGATTCAGCAGTCTGCAAACACTTTCTCTGCAGAGTCCCAAAACAGGCGTTTTCAGCCCATTACCGGCATATGGAAGAAACAGCAGTAAGCACAGGGAAATATCTGCTTCTAAATCCAAAACGCAGCTATCTAACAGAACGGTTGTCAATGTGTGCACTCAACTTCCAGAGTTAAACCGGTGTGTGGATTCAGCAGTCTGCAAACACTTTCTCTGCAGAGTCCCAAAACAGGCGTTTTCAGCCCATTACCGGCATATGGAAGAAACAGCAGTAAGCACAGGGAAATATCTGCTTCTAAATCCAAAACGCAGCTATCTAACAGAACGGTTGTCAATGTGTGCACTCAACTTCCAGAGTTAAACCCGTGTGTGGATTCAGCAGTCTGCAAACACTTTCTCTGCAGAGTCCCAAAACAGGCGTTTTCAGCCCATTACCGGCATATGGAAGAAACAGCAGTAAGCACAGGGAAATATCTGCTTCTAAATCCAAAACGCAGCTATCTAACAGAACGGTTGTCAATGTGTGCACTCAACTTCCAGAGTTAAACCCGTGTGTGGATTCAGCAGTCTGCAAACACTTTCTCTGCAGAGTCCCAAAACAGGCGTTTTCAGCCCATTACCGGCATATGGAAGAAACAGCAGTAAGCCCAGGGAAATATCTGCTTCTAAATCCAAAACGCAGCTATCTAACAGAACGGTTGTCAATGTGTGCACTCAACTTCCAGAGTTAAACCCGTGTGTGGATTCAGCAGTCTGCAAACACTTTCTCTGCAGAGTCCCAAAACAGGCGTTTTCAGCCCATTACCGGCATATGGAAGAAACAGCAGTAAGCACAGGGAAATATCTGCTTCTAAATCCAAAACGCAGCTATGTAACAGAACGGTTGTCAATGTGTGCACTCAACTTCCAGAGGTAAACCCGTGTGTGGATTCAGCAGTCTGCAATCACCTTCTGTGCAGAGTCCCAAAACAGGCGTTTTCAGCCCATTACCGGCATATGGAAGAAACAGCAGTAAGCACAGGGAAATATCTGCTTCTAAATCCAAAACGCAGCTATCTAACAGAACGGTTGTCAATGTGTGCACTCAACTTCCAGAGTTAAACCCGTGTGTGGATTCAGCAGTCTGCAAACACTTTCTCTGCAGAGTCCCAAAACAGGCGTTTTCAGCCCATTACCGGCATATGGAAGAAACAGCAGTAAGCACAGGGAAATATCTGCTTCTAAATCCAAAACGCAGCTATCTAACAGAACGGTTGTCAATGTGTGCACTCAACTTCCAGAGTTAAACCCGTGTGTGGATTCAGCAGTCTGCAAACACTTTCTCTGCAGAGTCCCAAAACAGGCGTTTTCAGCCCATTACCGGCATATGGAAGAAACAGCAGTAAGCACAGGGAAATATCTGCTTCTAAATCCAAAACGCAGTTATCTAACAGAACGGTTGTCAATGTGTGCACTCAACTTCCAGAGTTAAACCCGTGTGTGGATTCAGCAGTCTGCAAACACTTTCTCTGCAGAGTCCCAAAACAGGCGTTTTCAGCCCATTACCGGCATATGGAAGAAACAGCAGTAAGCACAGGGAAATATCTGCTTCTAAATCCAAAACGCAGCTATCTAACAGAACGGTTGTCAATGTGTGCACTCAACTTCCAGAGTTAAACCCGTGTGTGGATTCAGCAGTCTGCAAACACTTTCTCTGCAGAGTCCCAAAACAGGCGTTTTCAGCCCATTACCGGCATATGGAAGAAACAGCAGTAAGCACAGGGAAATATCTGCTTCTAAATCCAAAACGCAGCTATCTAACAGAACGGTTGTCAATGTGTGCACTCAACTTCCAGAGTTAAACCGGTGTGTGGATTCAGCAGTCTGCAAACACTTTCTGTGCAGAGTCCCAAAACAGGCGTTTTCAGCCCATTACCGGCATATGGAAGAAACAGCAGTAAGCACAGGGAAATATCTGCTTCTAAATCCAAAATGCAGCTATCTAACAGAACGGTTGTCAATGCGTGCACTCAACTTCCAGAGTTAAACCCGTGTGTGGATTCAGCAGTCTGCAAACACTTTCTCTGCAGAGTCCCAAAACAGGCGTTTTCAGCCCATTACCGGCATATGGAAGAAACAGCAGTAAGCACAGGGAAATATCTGCTTCTAAATCCAAAACGCAGCTATCTAACAGAACGGTTGTCAATGTGTGCACTCAACTTCCAGAGTTAAACCCGTGTGTGGATTCAGCAGTCTGCAAACACTTTCTGTGCAGAGTCCCAAAACAGGCGTTTTCAGCCCATTACCGGCATATGGAAGAAACAGCAGTAAGCACAGGGAAATATCTGCTTCTAAATCCAAAACGCAGCTATCTAACAGAACGGTTGTCAATGTGTGCACTCAACTTCCAGAGTTAAACCCGTGTGTGGATTCAGCAGTCTGCAAACACTTTCTCTGCAGAGTCCCAAAACAGGCGTTTTCAGCCCATTACCGGCATATGGAAGAAACAGCAGTAAGCACAGGGAAATATCTGCTTCTAAATCCAAAACGCAGCTATCTAACAGAACGGTTGTCAATGTGTGCACTCAACTTCCAGAGTTAAACCCGTGTGTGGATTCAGCAGTCTGCAAACACTTTCTCTGCAGAGTCCCAAAACAGGCGTTTTCAGCCCATTACCGGCATATGGAAGAAACAGCAGTAAGCACAGGGAAATATCTGCTTCTAAATCCAAAACGCAGCTATCTAACAGAACGGTTGTCAATGTGTGCACTCAACTTCCAGAGTTAAACCCGTGTGTGGATTGAGCAGTCTGCAAACACTTTCTCTGCAGAGTCCCAAAACAAGCGTTTTCAGCCCATTACCGGCATATGGAAGAAACAGCAGTAAGCACAGGGAAATATCTGCTTCTAAATCCAAAACGCAGCTATCTAACAGAACGGTTGTCAATGTGTGCACTCAACTTCCAGAGTTAAACCCGTGTGTGGATTAAGCAGTCTGCAAACACTTTCTCTGCAGAGTCCCAAAACAGGCGTTTTCAGCCCATTACCGGCATATGGAAGAAACAGCAGTAAGCACAGGGAAATATCTGCTTCTAAATCCAAAACGCAGCTATCTAACAGAACGGTTGTCAATGTGTGCACTCAACTTCCAGAGTTAAACCCGTGTGTGGATTCAGCAGTCTGCAAACACTTTCTCTGCAGAGTCCCAAAACAGGCGTTTTCAGCCCATTACCGGCATATGGAAGAAACAGCAGTAAGCACAGGGAAATATCTGCTTCTAAATCCAAAACGCAGCTATCTAACAGAACGGTTGTCAATGTGTGCACTCAACTTCCAGAGTTAAACCCGTGTGTGGATTCAGCAGTCTGCAAACACTTTCTCTGCAGAGTCCCAAAACAGGCGTTTTCAGCCAATTACCGGCATATGGAAGAAACAGCAGTAAGCACAGGGAAATATCTGCTTCTAAATCCAAAACGCAGCTATCTAACAGAACGGTTGTCAATGTGTGCACTCAACTTCCAGAGTTAAACCCGTGTGTGGATTCAGCAGTCTGCAAACACTTTCTCTGCAGAGTCCCAAAACAGGCGTTTTCAGCCCATTACCGGCATATGGAAGAAACAGCAGTAAGCACAGGGAAATATCTGCTTCTAAATCCAAAACGCAGCTATCTAACAGAACGGTTGTCAATGTGTGCACTCAACTTCCAGAGTTAAACCCGTGTGTGGATTCAGCAGTCTGCAAACACTTTCTCTGCAGAGTCCCAAAACAGGCGTTTTCAGCCCATTACCGGCATATGGAAGAAACAGCAGTAAGCACAGGGAAATATCTGCTTCTAAATCCAAAACGCAGCTATCTAACAGAACGGTTGTCAATGTGTGCACTCAACTTCCAGAGTTAAACCCGTGTGTGGATTCAGCAGTCTGCAAACACTTTCTCTGCAGAGTCCCAAAACAGGCGTTTTCAGCCCATTACCGGCATATGGAAGAAACAGCAGTAAGCACAGGGAAATATCTGCTTCCAAATCCAAAACGCAGCTATCTAACAGAACGGTTGTCAATGTGTGCACTCAACTTCCAGAGTTAAACCCGTGTGTGGATTCAGCAGTCTGCAAACACTTTCTCTGCAGAGTCCCAAAACAGGCGTTTTCAGCCCATTACCGGCATATGGAAGAAACAGCAGTAAGCCCAGGGAAATATCTGCTTCTAAATCCAAAACGCAGCTATCTAACAGAACGGTTGTCAATGTGTGCACTCAACTTCCAGAGTTAAACCCGTGTGTGGATTCAGCAGTCTGCAAACACTTTCTCTGCAGAGTCCCAAAACAGGCGTTTTCAGCCCATTACCGGCATATGGAAGAAACAGCAGTAAGCACAGGGAAATATCTGCTTCTAAATCCAAAACGCAGCTATCTAACAGAACGGTTGTCAATGTGTGCACTCAACTTCCAGAGTTAAACCCGTGTGTGGATTCAGCAGTCTGCAAACACTTTCTCTGCAGAGTCCCAAAACAGGCGTTTTCAGCCCATTACCGGCATATGGAAGAAACAGCAGTAAGCACAGGGAAATATCTGCTTCTAAATCCAAAACGCAGCTATCTAACAGAACGGTTGTCAATGTGTGCACTCAACTTCCAGAGTTAAACCCGTGTGTGGATTCAGCAGTCTGCAAACACTTTCTCTGCAGAGTCCCAAAACAGGCGTTTTCAGCCCATTACCGGCATATGGAAGAAACAGCAGTAAGCACAGGGAAATATCTGCTTCTAAATCCAAAACGCAGCTATCTAACAGAACGGTTGTCAATGTGTGCACTCAACTTCCAGAGTTAAACCCGTGTGTGGATTCAGCAGTCTGCAAACACTTTCTCTGCAGAGTCCCAAAACAGGCGTTTTCAGCCCATTACCGGCATATGGAAGAAACAGCAGTAAGCACAGGGAAATATCTGCTTCTAAATCCAAAACGCAGCTATCTAACAGAACGGTTGTCAATGTGTGCACTCAACTTCCAGAGTTAAACCCGTGTGTGGATTCAGCAGTCTGCAAACACTTTCTCTGCAGAGTCCCAAAACAGGCGTTTTCAGCCCATTACCGGCATATGGAAGAAACAGCAGTAAGCACAGGGAAATATCTGCTTCTAAATCCAAAACGCAGTTATCTAACAGAACGGTTGTCAATGTGTGCACTCAACTTCCAGAGTTAAACCCGTGTGTGGATTCAGCAGTCTGCAAACACTTTCTCTGCAGAGTCCCAAAACAGGCGTTTTCAGCCCATTACCGGCATATGGAAGAAACAGCAGTAAGCACAGGGAAATATCTGCTTCTAAATCCAAAACGCAGCTATCTAACAGAACGGTTGTCAATGTGTGCACTCAACTTCCAGAGTTAAACCCGTGTGTGGATTCAGCAGTCTGCAAACACTTTCTCTGCAGAGTCCCAAAACAGGCGTTTTCAGCCAATTACCGGCATATGGAAGAAACAGCAGTAAGCACAGGGAAATATCTGCTTCTAAATCCAAAACGCAGCTATCTAACACAACGGTTGTCAATGTGTGCACTCAAATTCCAGAGTTAAACCGGTGTGTGGATTCAGCAGTCTGCAAACACTTTCTGTGCAGAGTCCCAAAACAGGCGTTTTCAGCCCATTACCGGCATATGGAAGAAACAGCAGTAAGCACAGGGAAATATCTGCTTCTAAATCCAAAATGCAGCTATCTAACAGAACGGTTGTCAATGTGTGCACTCAACTTCCAGAGTTAAACCCGTGTGTGGATTCAGCAGTCTGCAAACACTTTCTCTGCAGAGTCCCAAAACAGGCGTTTTCAGCCCATTACCGGCATATGGAAGAAACAGCAGTAAGCACAGGGAAATATCTGCTTCTAAATCCAAAACGCAGCTATCTAACAGAACGGTTGTCAATGTGTGCACTCAACTTCCAGAGTTAAACCCGTGTGTGGATTCAGCAGTCTGCAAACACTTTCTCTGCAGAGTCCCAAAACAGGCGTTTTCAGCCCATTACCGGCATATGGAAGAAACAGCAGTAAGCACAGGGAAATATCTGCTTCTAAATCCAAAACGCAGCTATCTAACAGAACGGTTGTCAATGTGTGCACTCAACTTCCAGAGTTAACTGGAATCCACCCGTGTGTGGATTCAGCAGTCTGCAAACACTTTCTCTGCAGAGTCCCAAAACAGGCGTTTTCAGCCCATTACCGGCATATGGAAGAAACAGCAGTAAGCACAGGGAAATATCTGCTTCTAAATCCAAAACGCAGCTATCTAACAGAACGGTTGTCAATGTGTGCACTCAACTTCCAGAGTTAAACCCGTGTGTGGATTCAGCAGTCTGCAAACACTTTCTCTGCAGAGTCCCAAAACAGGCGTTTTCAGCCCATTACCGGCATATGGAAGAAACAGCAGTAAGCACAGGGAAATATCTGCTTCTAAATCCAAAACGCAGCTATCTAACAGAACGGTTGTCAATGTGTGCACTCAACTTCCAGAGTTAAACCCGTGTGTGGATTCAGCAGTCTGCAAACACTTTCTCTGCAGAGTCCCAAAACAGGCGTTTTCAGCCCATTACCGGCATATGGAAGAAACAGCAGTAAGCACAGGGAAATATCTGCTTCTAAATCCAAAACGCAGCTATCTAACAGAACGGTTGTCAATGTGTGCACTCAACTTCCAGAGTTAAACCCGTGTGTGGATTCAGCAGTCTGCAAACACTTTCTGTGCAGAGTCCCAAAACAGGCGTTTTCAGCCCATTACCGGCATATGGAAGAAACAGCAGTAAGCACAGGGAAATATCTGCTTCTAAATCCAAAACGCAGCTATCTAACAGAACGGTTGTCAATGTGTGCACTCAACTTCCAGAGGTAAACCCGTGTGTGGATTCAGCAGTCTGCAAACACTTTCTCTGCAGAGTCCCAAAACAGGCGTTTTCAGCCCATTACCGGCATATGGAAGAAACAGCAGTAAGCACAGGGAAATATCTGCTTCTAAATCCAAAACGCAGCTATCTAACAGAACGGTTGTCAATGTGTGCACTCAACTTCCAGAGTTAAACCCGTGTGTGGATTCAGCAGTCTGCAAACACTTTCTCTGCAGAGTCCCAAAACAGGCGTTTTCAGCCCATTACCGGCATATGGAAGAAACAGCAGTAAGCACAGGGAAATATCTGCTTCTAAATCCAAAACGCAGCTATCTAACAGAACGGTTGTCAATGTGTGCACTCAACTTCCAGAGTTAAACCCGTGTGTGGATTCAGCAGTCTGCAAACACTTTCTCTGCAGAGTCCCAAAACAGGCGTTTTCAGCCCATTACCGGCATATGGAAGAAACAGCAGTAAGCACAGGGAAATATCTGCTTCTAAATCCAAAACGCAGCTATCTAACAGAACGGTTGTCAATGTGTGCACTCAACTTCCAGAGTTAAACCCGTGTGTGGATTCAGCAGTCTGCAAACACTTTCTCTGCAGAGTCCCAAAACAGGCGTTTTCAGCCCATTACCGGCATATGGAAGAAACAGCAGTAAGCACAGGGAAATATCTGCTTCTAAATCCAAAACGCAGCTATCTAACAGAACGGTTGTCAATGTGTGCACTCAACTTCCAGAGTTAAACCCGTGTGTGGATTCAGCAGTCTGCAAACACTTTCTCTGCAGAGTCCCAAAACAGGCGTTTTCAGCCCATTACCGGCATATGGAAGAAACAGCAGTAAGCACAGGGAAATATCTGCTTCTAAATCCAAAACGCAGCTATCTAACAGAACGGTTGTCAATGTGTGCACTCAACTTCCAGAGTTAAACCCGTGTGTGGATTCAGCAGTCTGCAAACACTTTCTCTGCAGAGTCCCAAAACAGGCGTTTTCAGCCCATTACCGGCATATGGAAGAAACAGCAGTAAGCACAGGGAAATATCTGCTTCTAAATCCAAAACGCAGCTATCTAACAGAACGGTTGTCAATGTGTGCACTCAACTTCCAGAGTTAAACCCGTGGGTGGATTCAGCAGTCTGCAAACACTTTCTCTGCAGAGTCCCAAAACAGGCGTTTTCAGCCCATTACCGGCATATGGAAGAAACAGCAGTAAGCACAGGGAAATATCTGCTTCTAAATCCAAAACGCAGCTATCTAACAGAACGGTTGTCAATGTGTGCACTCAACTTCCAGAGTTAAACCCGTGTGTGGATTCAGCAGTCTGCAAACACTTTCTCTGCAGAGTCCCAAAACAGGCGTTTTCAGCCCATTACCGGCATATGGAAGAAACAGCAGTAAGCACAGGGAAATATCTGCTTCTAAATCCAAAACGCAGCTATCTAACAGAACGGTTGTCAATGTGTGCACTCAACTTCCAGAGTTAAACCCGTGTGTGGATTCAGCAGTCTGCAAACACTTTCTCTGCAGAGTCCCAAAACAGGCGTTTTCAGCCCATTACCGGCATATGGAAGAAACAGCAGTAAGCACAGGGAAATATCTGCTTCCAAATCCAAAACGCAGCTATCTAACAGAACGGTTGTCAATGTGTGCACTCAACTTCCAGAGTTAAACCCGTGTGTGGATTCAGCAGTCTGCAAACACTTTCTCTGCAGAGTCCCAAAACAGGCGTTTTCAGCCCATTACCGGCATATGGAAGAAACAGCAGTAAGCCCAGGGAAATATCTGCTTCTAAATCCAAAACGCAGCTATCTAACAGAACGGTTGTCAATGTGTGCACTCAACTTCCAGAGTTAAACCCGTGTGTGGATTCAGCAGTCTGCAAACACTTTCTCTGCAGAGTCCCAAAACAGGCGTTTTCAGCCCATTACCGGCATATGGAAGAAACAGCAGTAAGCACAGGGAAATATCTGCTTCTAAATCCAAAACGCAGCTATCTAACAGAACGGTTGTCAATGTGTGCACTCAACTTCCAGAGTTAAACCCGTGTGTGGATTCAGCAGTCTGCAAACACTTTCTCTGCAGAGTCCCAAAACAGGCGTTTTCAGCCCATTACCGGCATATGGAAGAAACAGCAGTAAGCACAGGGAAATATCTGCTTCTAAATCCAAAACGCAGCTATCTAACAGAACGGTTGTCAATGTGTGCACTCAACTTCCAGAGTTAAACCCGTGTGTGGATTCAGCAGTCTGCAAACACTTTCTCTGCAGAGTCCCAAAACAGGCGTTTTCAGCCCATTACCGGCATATGGAAGAAACAGCAGTAAGCACAGGGAAATATCTGCTTCTAAATCCAAAACGCAGCTATCTAACAGAACGGTTGTCAATGTGTGCACTCAACTTCCAGAGTTAAACCCGTGTGTGGATTCAGCAGTCTGCAAACACTTTCTCTGCAGAGTCCCAAAACAGGCGTTTTCAGCCCATTACCGGCATATGGAAGAAACAGCAGTAAGCACAGGGAAATATCTGCTTCTAAATCCAAAACGCAGCTATCTAACAGAACGGTTGTCAATGTGTGCACTCAACTTCCAGAGTTAAACCCGTGTGTGGATTCAGCAGTCTGCAAACACTTTCTCTGCAGAGTCCCAAAACAGGCGTTTTCAGCCCATTACCGGCATATGGAAGAAACAGCAGTAAGCACAGGGAAATATCTGCTTCTAAATCCAAAACGCAGTTATCTAACAGAACGGTTGTCAATGTGTGCACTCAACTTCCAGAGTTAAACCCGTGTGTGGATTCAGCAGTCTGCAAACACTTTCTCTGCAGAGTCCCAAAACAGGCGTTTTCAGCCCATTACCGGCATATGGAAGAAACAGCAGTAAGCACAGGGAAATATCTGCTTCTAAATCCAAAACGCAGCTATCTAACAGAACGGTTGTCAATGTGTGCACTCAACTTCCAGAGTTAAACCCGTGTGTGGATTCAGCAGTCTGCAAACACTTTCTCTGCAGAGTCCCAAAACAGGCGTTTTCAGCCCATTACCGGCATATGGAAGAAACAGCAGTAAGCACAGGGAAATATCTGCTTCTAAATCCAAAACGCAGCTATCTAACACAACGGTTGTCAATGTGTGCACTCAAATTCCAGAGTTAAACCGGTGTGTGGATTCAGCAGTCTGCAAACACTTTCTGTGCAGAGTCCCAAAACAGGCGTTTTCAGCCCATTACCGGCATATGGAAGAAACAGCAGTAAGCACAGGGAAATATCTGCTTCTAAATCCAAAATGCAGCTATCTAACAGAACGGTTGTCAATGTGTGCACTCAACTTCCAGAGTTAAACCCGTGTGTGGATTCAGCAGTCTGCAAACACTTTCTCTGCAGAGTCCCAAAACAGGCGTTTTCAGCCCATTACCGGCATATGGAAGAAACAGCAGTAAGCACAGGGAAATATCTGCTTCTAAATCCAAAACGCAGCTATCTAACAGAACGGTTGTCAATGTGTGCACTCAACTTCCAGAGTTAAACCCGTGTGTGGATTCAGCAGTCTGCAAACACTTTCTCTGCAGAGTCCCAAAACAGGCGTTTTCAGCCCATTACCGGCATATGGAAGAAACAGCAGTAAGCACAGGGAAATATCTGCTTCTAAATCCAAAACGCAGCTATCTAACAGAACGGTTGTCAATGTGTGCACTCAACTTCCAGAGTTAACTGGAATCCACCCGTGTGTGGATTCAGCAGTCTGCAAACACTTTCTCTGCAGAGTCCCAAAACAGGCGTTTTCAGCCCATTACCGGCATATGGAAGAAACAGCAGTAAGCACAGGGAAATATCTGCTTCTAAATCCAAAACGCAGCTATCTAACAGAACGGTTGTCAATGTGTGCACTCAACTTCCAGAGTTAAACCCGTGTGTGGATTCAGCAGTCTGCAAACACTTTCTCTGCAGAGTCCCAAAACAGGCGTTTTCAGCCCATTACCGGCATATGGAAGAAACAGCAGTAAGCACAGGGAAATATCTGCTTCTAAATCCAAAACGCAGCTATCTAACAGAACGGTTGTCAATGTGTGCACTCAACTTCCAGAGTTAAACCCGTGTGTGGATTCAGCAGTCTGCAAACACTTTCTCTGCAGAGTCCCAAAACAGGCGTTTTCAGCCCATTACCGGCATATGGAAGAAACAGCAGTAAGCACAGGGAAATATCTGCTTCTAAATCCAAAACGCAGCTATCTAACAGAACGGTTGTCAATGTGTGCACTCAACTTCCAGAGTTAAACCCGTGTGTGGATTCAGCAGTCTGCAAACACTTTCTGTGCAGAGTCCCAAAACAGGCGTTTTCAGCCCATTACCGGCATATGGAAGAAACAGCAGTAAGCACAGGGAAATATCTGCTTCTAAATCCAAAACGCAGCTATCTAACAGAACGGTTGTCAATGTGTGCACTCAACTTCCAGAGGTAAACCCGTGTGTGGATTCAGCAGTCTGCAAACACTTTCTCTGCAGAGTCCCAAAACAGGCGTTTTCAGCCCATTACCGGCATATGGAAGAAACAGCAGTAAGCACAGGGAAATATCTGCTTCTAAATCCAAAACGCAGCTATCTAACAGAACGGTTGTCAATGTGTGCACTCAACTTCCAGAGTTAAACCCGTGTGTGGATTCAGCAGTCTGCAAACACTTTCTCTGCAGAGTCCCAAAACAGGCGTTTTCAGCCCATTACCGGCATATGGAAGAAACAGCAGTAAGCACAGGGAAATATCTGCTTCTAAATCCAAAACGCAGCTATCTAACAGAACGGTTGTCAATGTGTGCACTCAACTTCCAGAGTTAAACCCGTGTGTGGATTCAGCAGTCTGCAAACACTTTCTCTGCAGAGTCCCAAAACAGGCGTTTTCAGCCCATTACCGGCATATGGAAGAAACAGCAGTAAGCACAGGGAAATATCTGCTTCTAAATCCAAAACGCAGCTATCTAACAGAACGGTTGTCAATGTGTGCACTCAACTTCCAGAGTTAAACCCGTGTGTGGATTCAGCAGTCTGCAAACACTTTCTCTGCAGAGTCCCAAAACAGGCGTTTTCAGCCCATTACCGGCATATGGAAGAAACAGCAGTAAGCACAGGGAAATATCTGCTTCTAAATCCAAAACGCAGCTATCTAACAGAACGGTTGTCAATGTGTGCACTCAACTTCCAGAGTTAAACCCGTGTGTGGATTCAGCAGTCTGCAAACACTTTCTCTGCAGAGTCCCAAAACAGGCGTTTTCAGCCCATTACCGGCATATGGAAGAAACAGCAGTAAGCACAGGGAAATATCTGCTTCTAAATCCAAAACGCAGCTATCTAACAGAACGGTTGTCAATGTGTGCACTCAACTTCCAGAGTTAAACCCGTGTGTGGATTCAGCAGTCTGCAAACACTTTCTCTGCAGAGTCCCAAAACAGGCGTTTTCAGCCCATTACCGGCATATGGAAGAAACAGCAGTAAGCACAGGGAAATATCTGCTTCTAAATCCAAAACGCAGCTATCTAACAGAACGGTTGTCAATGTGTGCACTCAACTTCCAGAGTTAAACCCGTGGGTGGATTCAGCAGTCTGCAAACACTTTCTCTGCAGAGTCCCAAAACAGGCGTTTTCAGCCCATTACCGGCATATGGAAGAAACAGCAGTAAGCACAGGGAAATATCTGCTTCTAAATCCAAAACGCAGCTATCTAACAGAACGGTTGTCAATGTGTGCACTCAACTTCCAGAGTTAAACCCGTGTGTGGATTCAGCAGTCTGCAAACACTTTCTCTGCAGAGTCCCAAAACAGGCGTTTTCAGCCCATTACCGGCATATGGAAGAAACAGCAGTAAGCACAGGGAAATATCTGCTTCTAAATCCAAAACGCAGCTATCTAACAGAACGGTTGTCAATGTGTGCACTCAACTTCCAGAGTTAAACCCGTGTGTGGATTCAGCAGTCTGCAAACACTTTCTCTGCAGAGTCCCAAAACAGGCGTTTTCAGCCCATTACCGGCATATGGAAGAAACAGCAGTAAGCACAGGGAAATATCTGCTTCTAAATCCAAAACGCAGCTATCTAACAGAACGGTTGTCAATGTGTGCACTCAACTTCCAGAGTTAAACCCGTGTGTGGATTCAGCAGTCTGCAAACACTTTCTCTGCAGAGTCCCAAAACAGGCGTTTTCAGCCCATTACCGGCATAAGGAAGAAACAGCAGTAAGCACAGGGAAATATCTGCTTCTAAATCCAAAACGCAGCTATCTAACAGAACGGTTGTCAATGTGTGCACTCAACTTCCAGAGTTAAACCCGTGTGTGGATTCAGCAGTCTGCAAACACTTTCTCTGCAGAGTCCCAAAACAGGCGTTTTCAGCCCATTACCGGCATATGGAAGAAACAGCAGTAAGCACAGGGAAATATCTGCTTCTAAATCCAAAACGCAGCTATCTAACAGAACGGTTGTCAATGTGTGCACTCAACTTCCAGAGTTAAACCCGTGTGTGGATTCAGCAGTCTGCAAACACTTTCTCTGCAGAGTCCCAAAACAGGCGTTTTCAGCCCATTACCGGCATATGGAAGAAACAGCAGTAAGCACAGGGAAATATCTGCTTCTAAATCCAAAACGCAGCTATCTAACAGAACGGTTGTCAATGTGTGCACTCAACTTCCAGAGTTAAACCCGTGTGTGGATTCAGCAGTCTGCAAACACTTTCTCTGCAGAGTCCCAAAACAGGCGTTTTCAGCCCATTACCGGCATATGGAAGAAACAGCAGTAAGCACAGGGAAATATCTGCTTCTAAATCCAAAACGCAGCTATCTAACAGAACGGTTGTCAATGTGTGCACTCAACTTCCAGAGTTAAACCCGTGTGTGGATTCAGCAGTCTGCAAACACTTTCTCTGCAGAGTCCCAAAACAGGCGTTTTCAGCCCATTACCGGCATATGGAAGAAACAGCAGTAAGCACAGGGAAATATCTGCTTCTAAATCCAAAACGCAGCTATCTAACAGAACGGTTGTCAATGTGTGCACTCAACTTCCAGAGTTAAACCCGTGTGTGGATTCAGCAGTCTGCAAACACTTTCTCTGCAGAGTCCCAAAACAGGCGTTTTCAGCCCATTACCGGCATATGGAAGAAACAGCAGTAAGCACAGGGAAATATCTGCTTCTGAATCCAAAACGCAGCTATCTAACAGAACGGTTGTCAATGTGTGCACTCAACTTCCAGAGTTAAACCCGTGTGTGGATTCAGCAGTCTGCAAACACTTTCTCTGCAGAGTCCCAAAACAGGCGTTTTCAGCCCATTACCGGCATATGGAAGAAACAGCAGTAAGCACAGGGAAATATCTGCTTCTAAATCCAAAACGCAGCTATCTAACAGAACGGTTGTCAATGTGTGCACTCAACTTCCAGAGTTAAACCCGTGTGTGGATTCAGCAGTCTGCAAACACTTTCTCTGCAGAGTCCCAAAACAGGCGTTTTCAGCCCATTACCGGCATATGGAAGAAACAGCAGTAAGCACAGGGAAATATCTGCTTCTGAATCCAAAACGCAGCTATCTAACAGAACGGTTGTCAATGTGTGCACTCAACTTCCAGAGTTAAACCCGTGTGTGGATTCAGCAGTCTGCAAACACTTTCTCTGCAGAGTCCCAAAACAGGCGTTTTCAGCCCATTACCGGCATATGGAAGAAACAGCAGTAAACACAGGGAAATATCTGCTTCTAAATCCAAAACGCAGCTATCTAACAGAACGGTTGTCAATGTGTGCACTCAACTTCCAGAGTTAAACCGGTGTGTGGATTCAGCAGTCTGCAAACACTTTCTCTGCAGAGTCCCAAAACAGGCATTTTCAGCCCATTACCGGCATATGGAAGAAACAGCAGTAAGCACAGGGAAATATCTGCTTCTAAATCCAAAACGCAGCTATGTAACAGAACGGTTGTCAATGTGTGCACTCAACTTCCAGAGGTAAACCCGTGTGTGGATTCAGCAGTCTGCAATCACCTTCTGTGCAGAGTCCCAAAACAGGCGTTTTCAGCCCATTACCGGCATATGGAAGAAACAGCAGTAAGCACAGGGAAATATCTGCTTCTAAATCCAAAACGCAGCTATCTAACAGAACGGTTGTCAATGCGTGCACTCAACTTCCAGAGTTAAACCCGTGTGTGGATTCAGCAGTCTGCAAACACTTTCTCTGCAGAGTCCCAAAACAGGCGTTTTCAGCCCATTACCGGCATATGGAAGAAACAGCAGTAAGCACAGGGAAATATCTGCTTCTAAATCCAAAACGCAGCTATCTAACAGAACGGTTGTCAATGTGTGCACTCAACTTCCAGAGTTAAACCCGTGTGTGGATTCAGCAGTCTGCAAACACTTTCTCTGCAGAGTCCCAAAACAGGCGTTTTCAGCCCATTACCGGCATATGGAAGAAACAGCAGTAAGCACAGGGAAATATCTGCTTCTAAATCCAAAACGCAGCTATCTAACAGAACGGTTGTCAATGTGTGCACTCAACTTCCAGAGTTAAACCCGTGTGTGGATTCAGCAGTCTGCAAACACTTTCTCTGCAGAGTCCCAAAACAGGCGTTTTCAGCCCATTACCGGCATATGGAAGAAACAGCAGTAAGCACAGGGAAATATCTGCTTCTAAATCCAAAACGCAGTTATCTAACAGAACGGTTGTCAATGTGTGCACTCAACTTCCAGAGTTAAACCCGTGTGTGGATTCAGCAGTCTGCAAACACTTTCTCTGCAGAGTCCCAAAACAGGCGTTTTCAGCCCATTACCGGCATATGGAAGAAACAGCAGTAAGCACAGGGAAATATCTGCTTCTAAATCCAAAACGCAGCTATCTAACAGAACGGTTGTCAATGTGTGCACTCAACTTCCAGAGTTAAACCGGTGTGTGGATTCAGCAGTCTGCAAACACTTTCTGTGCAGAGTCCCAAAACAGGCGTTTTCAGCCCATTACCGGCATATGGAAGAAACAGCAGTAAGCACAGGGAAATATCTGCTTCTAAATCCAAAACGCAGCTATCTAACAGAACGGTTGTCAATGTGTGCACTCAACTTCCAGAGTTAAACCGGTGTGTGGATTCAGCAGTCTGCAAACACTTTCTGTGCAGAGTCCCAAAACAGGCGTTTTCAGCCCATTACCGGCATATGGAAGAAACAGCAGTAAGCACAGGGAAATATCTGCTTCTAAATCCAAAATGCAGCTATCTAACAGAACGGTTGTCAATGTGTGCACTCAACTTCCAGAGTTAAACCCGTGTGTGGATTCAGCAGTCTGCAAACACTTTCTCTGCAGAGTCCCAAAACAGGCGTTTTCAGCCCATTACCGGCATATGGAAGAAACAGCAGTAAGCACAGGGAAATATCTGCTTCTAAATCCAAAACGCAGCTATCTAACAGAACGGTTGTCAATGTGTGCACTCAACTTCCAGAGTTAAACCCGTGTGTGGATTCAGCAGTCTGCAAACACTTTCTCTGCAGAGTCCCAAAACAGGCGTTTTCAGCCCATTACCGGCATATGGAAGAAACAGCAGTAAGCACAGGGAAATATCTGCTTCTAAATCCAAAACGCAGCTATCTAACAGAACGGTTGTCAATGTGTGCACTCAACTTCCAGAGTTAAACCCGTGTGTGGATTCAGCAGTCTGCAAACACTTTCTCTGCAGAGTCCCAAAACAGGCGTTTTCAGCCCATTACCGGCATATGGAAGAAACAGCAGTAAGCACAGGGAAATATCTGCTTCTAAATCCAAAACGCAGCTATCTAACAGAACGGTTGTCAATGTGTGCACTCAACTTCCAGAGTTAAACCCGTGTGTGGATTCAGCAGTCTGCAAACACTTTCTCTGCAGAGTCCCAAAACAGGCGTTTTCAGCCCATTACCGGCATATGGAAGAAACAGCAGTAAGCACAGGGAAATATCTGCTTCTAAATCCAAAACGCAGTTATCTAACAGAACGGTTGTCAATGTGTGCACTCAACTTCCAGAGTTAAACCCGTGTGTGGATTCAGCAGTCTGCAAACACTTTCTCTGCAGAGTCCCAAAACAGGCGTTTTCAGCCCATTACCGGCATATGGAAGAAACAGCAGTAAGCACAGGGAAATATCTGCTTCTAAATCCAAAACGCAGCTATCTAACAGAACGGTTGTCAATGTGTGCACTCAACTTCCAGAGTTAAACCCGTGTGTGGATTCAGCAGTCTGCAAACACTTTCTCTGCAGAGTCCCAAAACAGGCGTTTTCAGCCCATTACCGGCATATGGAAGAAACAGCAGTAAGCACAGGGAAATATCTGCTTCTAAATCCAAAACGCAGCTATCTAACAGAACGGTTGTCAATGTGTGCACTCAACTTCCAGAGTTAAACCCGTGTGTGGATTCAGCAGTCTGCAAACACTTTCTCTGCAGAGTCCCAAAACAGGCGTTTTCAGCCCATTACCGGCATATGGAAGAAACAGCAGTAAGCACAGGGAAATATCTGCTTCTAAATCCAAAACGCAGCTATCTAACAGAACGGTTGTCAATGTGTGCACTCAACTTCCAGAGTTAAACCCGTGTGTGGATTCAGCAGTCTGCAAACACTTTCTGTGCAGAGTCCCAAAACAGGCGTTTTCAGCCCATTACCGGCATATGGAAGAAACAGCAGTAAGCACAGGGAAATATCTGCTTCTAAATCCAAAACGCAGCTATCTAACAGAACGGTTGTCAATGTGTGCACTCAACTTCCAGAGTTAAACCCGTGTGTGGATTCAGCAGTCTGCAAACACTTTCTGTGCAGAGTCCCAAAACAGGCGTTTTCAGCCCATTACCGGCATATGGAAGAAACAGCAGTAAGCACAGGGAAATATCTGCTTCTAAATCCAAAACGCAGCTATCTAACAGAACGGTTGTCAATGTGTGCACTCAACTTCCAGAGTTAAACCCGTGTGTGGATTCAGCAGTCTGCAAACACTTTCTCTGCAGAGTCCCAAAACAGGCGTTTTCAGCCCATTACCGGCATATGGAAGAAACAGCAGTAAGCACAGGGAAATATCTGCTTCTAAATCCAAAACGCAGCTATCTAACAGAACGGTTGTCAATGTGTGCACTCAACTTCCAGAGTTAAACCCGTGTGTGGATTCAGCAGTCTGCAAACACTTTCTCTGCAGAGTCCCAAAACAGGCGTTTTCAGCCCATTACCGGCATATGGAAGAAACAGCAGTAAGCACAGGGAAATATCTGCTTCTAAATCCAAAACGCAGCTATCTAACAGAACGGTTGTCAATGTGTGCACTCAACTTCCAGAGTTAAACCCGTGTGTGGATTCAGCAGTCTGCAAACACTTTCTCTGCAGAGTCCCAAAACAGGCGTTTTCAGCCCATTACCGGCATATGGAAGAAACAGCAGTAAGCACAGGGAAATATCTGCTTCTAAATCCAAAACGCAGCTATCTAACAGAACGGTTGTCAATGTGTGCACTCAACTTCCAGAGTTAAACCCGTGTGTGGATTCAGCAGTCTGCAAACACTTTCTCTGCAGAGTCCCAAAACAGGCGTTTTCAGCCCATTACCGGCATATGGAAGAAACAGCAGTAAGCACAGGGAAATATCTGCTTCTAAATCCAAAACGCAGCTATCTAACAGAACGGTTGTCAATGTGTGCACTCAACTTCCAGAGTTAAACCCGTGTGTGGATTCAGCAGTCTGCAAACACTTTCTCTGCAGAGTCCCAAAACAGGCGTTTTCAGCCCATTACCGGCATATGGAAGAAACAGCAGTAAGCACAGGGAAATATCTGCTTCTAAATCCAAAACGCAGCTATCTAACAGAACGGTTGTCAATGTGTGCACTCAACTTCCAGAGTTAAACCCGTGTGTGGATTCAGCAGTCTGCAAACACTTTCTCTGCAGAGTCCCAAAACAGGCGTTTTCAGCCCATTACCGGCATATGGAAGAAACAGCAGTAAGCACAGGGAAATATCTGCTTCTAAATCCAAAACGCAGCTATCTAACAGAACGGTTGTCAATGTGTGCACTCAACTTCCAGAGTTAAACCCGTGTGTGGATTCAGCAGTCTGCAAACACTTTCTCTGCAGAGTCCCAAAACAGGCGTTTTCAGCCCATTACCGGCATATGGAAGAAACAGCAGTAAGCACAGGGAAATATCTGCTTCTAAATCCAAAACGCAGCTATCTAACAGAACGGTTGTCAATGTGTGCACTCAACTTCCAGAGTTAAACCCGTGTGTGGATTCAGCAGTCTGCAAACACTTTCTCTGCAGAGTCCCAAAACAGGCGTTTTCAGCCCATTACCGGCATATGGAAGAAACAGCAGTAAGCACAGGGAAATATCTGCTTCTAAATCCAAAACGCAGCTATCTAACAGAACGGTTGTCAATGTGTGCACTCAACTTCCAGAGTTAAACCCGTGTGTGGATTCAGCAGTCTGCAAACACTTTCTCTGCAGAGTCCCAAAACAGGCGTTTTCAGCCCATTACCGGCATATGGAAGAAACAGCAGTAAGCACAGGGAAATATCTGCTTCTAAATCCAAAACGCAGCTATCTAACAGAACGGTTGTCAATGTGTGCACTCAACTTCCAGAGTTAAACCCGTGTGTGGATTCAGCAGTCTGCAAACACTTTCTCTGCAGAGTCCCAAAACAGGCGTTTTCAGCCCATTACCGGCATATGGAAGAAACAGCAGTAAGCACAGGGAAATATCTGCTTCTAAATCCAAAACGCAGCTATCTAACAGAACGGTTGTCAATGTGTGCACTCAACTTCCAGAGTTAAACCCGTGTGTGGATTCAGCAGTCTGCAAACACTTTCTCTGCAGAGTCCCAAAACAGGCGTTTTCAGCCCATTACCGGCATATGGAAGAAACAGCAGTAAGCACAGGGAAATATCTGCTTCTAAATCCAAAACGCAGCTATCTAACAGAACGGTTGTCAATGTGTGCACTCAACTTCCAGAGTTAAACCCGTGTGTGGATTCAGCAGTCTGCAAACACTTTCTCTGCAGAGTCCCAAAACAGGCGTTTTCAGCCCATTACCGGCATATGGAAGAAACAGCAGTAAGCACAGGGAAATATCTGCTTCTAAATCCAAAACGCAGCTATCTAACAGAACGGTTGTCAATGTGTGCACTCAACTTCCAGAGTTAAACCCGTGTGTGGATTCAGCAGTCTGCAAACACTTTCTCTGCAGAGTCCCAAAACAGGCGTTTTCAGCCCATTACCGGCATATGGAAGAAACAGCAGTAAGCACAGGGAAATATCTGCTTCTGAATCCAAAACGCAGCTATCTAACAGAACGGTTGTCAATGTGTGCACTCAACTTCCAGAGTTAAACCCGTGTGTGGATTCAGCAGTCTGCAAACACTTTCTCTGCAGAGTCCCAAAACAGGCGTTTTCAGCCCATTACCGGCATATGGAAGAAACAGCAGTAAGCACAGGGAAATATCTGCTTCTAAATCCAAAACGCAGCTATCTAACAGAACGGTTGTCAATGTGTGCACTCAACTTCCAGAGTTAAACCCGTGTGTGGATTCAGCAGTCTGCAAACACTTTCTCTGCAGAGTCCCAAAACAGGCGTTTTCAGCCCATTACCGGCATATGGAAGAAACAGCAGTAAGCACAGGGAAATATCTGCTTCTGAATCCAAAACGCAGCTATCTAACAGAACGGTTGTCAATGTGTGCACTCAACTTCCAGAGTTAAACCCGTGTGTGGATTCAGCAGTCTGCAAACACTTTCTCTGCAGAGTCCCAAAACAGGCGTTTTCAGCCCATTACCGGCATATGGAAGAAACAGCAGTAAGCACAGGGAAATATCTGCTTCTAAATCCAAAACGCAGCTATCTAACAGAACGGTTGTCAATGTGTGCACTCAACTTCCAGAGTTAAACCGGTGTGTGGATTCAGCAGTCTGCAAACACTTTCTCTGCAGAGTCCCAAAACAGGCGTTTTCAGCCCATTACCGGCATATGGAAGAAACAGCAGTAAGCACAGGGAAATATCTGCTTCTAAATCCAAAACGCAGCTATGTAACAGAACGGTTGTCAATGTGTGCACTCAACTTCCAGAGGTAAACCCGTGTGTGGATTCAGCAGTCTGCAATCACCTTCTGTGCAGAGTCCCAAAACAGGCGTTTTCAGCCCATTACCGGCATATGGAAGAAACAGCAGTAAGCACAGGGAAATATCTGCTTCTAAATCCAAAACGCAGCTATCTAACAGAACGGTTGTCAATGCGTGCACTCAACTTCCAGAGTTAAACCCGTGTGTGGATTCAGCAGTCTGCAAACACTTTCTCTGCAGAGTCCCAAAACAGGCGTTTTCAGCCCATTACCGGCATATGGAAGAAACAGCAGTAAGCACAGGGAAATATCTGCTTCTAAATCCAAAACGCAGCTATCTAACAGAACGGTTGTCAATGTGTGCACTCAACTTCCAGAGTTAAACCCGTGTGTGGATTCAGCAGTCTGCAAACACTTTCTCTGCAGAGTCCCAAAACAGGCGTTTTCAGCCCATTACCGGCATATGGAAGAAACAGCAGTAAGCACAGGGAAATATCTGCTTCTAAATCCAAAACGCAGCTATCTAACAGAACGGTTGTCAATGTGTGCACTCAACTTCCAGAGTTAAACCCGTGTGTGGATTCAGCAGTCTGCAAACACTTTCTCTGCAGAGTCCCAAAACAGGCGTTTTCAGCCCATTACCGGCATATGGAAGAAACAGCAGTAAGCACAGGGAAATATCTGCTTCTAAATCCAAAACGCAGCTATCTAACAGAACGGTTGTCAATGTGTGCACTCAACTTCCAGAGTTAAACCCGTGTGTGGATTCAGCAGTCTGCAAACACTTTCTCTGCAGAGTCCCAAAACAGGCGTTTTCAGCCCATTACCGGCATATGGAAGAAACAGCAGTAAGCACAGGGAAATATCTGCTTCTAAATCCAAAACGCAGCTATCTAACAGAACGGTTGTCAATGTGTGCACTCAACTTCCAGAGTTAAACCGGTGTGTGGATTCAGCAGTCTGCAAACACTTTCTGTGCAGAGTCCCAAAACAGGCGTTTTCAGCCCATTACCGGCATATGGAAGAAACAGCAGTAAGCACAGGGAAATATCTGCTTCTAAATCCAAAACGCAGCTATCTAACAGAACGGTTGTCAATGTGTGCACTCAACTTCCAGAGTTAAACCGGTGTGTGGATTCAGCAGTCTGCAAACACTTTCTGTGCAGAGTCCCAAAACAGGCGTTTTCAGCCCATTACCGGCATATGGAAGAAACAGCAGTAAGCACAGGGAAATATCTGCTTCTAAATCCAAAATGCAGCTATCTAACAGAACGGTTGTCAATGTGTGCACTCAACTTCCAGAGTTAAACCCGTGTGTGGATTCAGCAGTCTGCAAACACTTTCTCTGCAGAGTCCCAAAACAGGCGTTTTCAGCCCATTACCGGCATATGGAAGAAACAGCAGTAAGCACAGGGAAATATCTGCTTCTAAATCCAAAACGCAGCTATCTAACAGAACGGTTGTCAATGTGTGCACTCAACTTCCAGAGTTAAACCCGTGTGTGGATTCAGCAGTCTGCAAACACTTTCTCTGCAGAGTCCCAAAACAGGCGTTTTCAGCCCATTACCGGCATATGGAAGAAACAGCAGTAAGCACAGGGAAATATCTGCTTCTAAATCCAAAACGCAGCTATCTAACAGAACGGTTGTCAATGTGTGCACTCAACTTCCAGAGTTAAACCCGTGTGTGGATTCAGCAGTCTGCAAACACTTTCTCTGCAGAGTCCCAAAACAGGCGTTTTCAGCCCATTACCGGCATATGGAAGAAACAGCAGTAAGCACAGGGAAATATCTGCTTCTAAATCCAAAACGCAGCTATCTAACAGAACGGTTGTCAATGTGTGCACTCAACTTCCAGAGTTAAACCCGTGTGTGGATTCAGCAGTCTGCAAACACTTTCTCTGCAGAGTCCCAAAACAGGCGTTTTCAGCCCATTACCGGCATATGGAAGAAACAGCAGTAAGCACAGGGAAATATCTGCTTCTAAATCCAAAACGCAGCTATCTAACAGAACGGTTGTCAATGTGTGCACTCAACTTCCAGAGTTAAACCCGTGTGTGGATTCAGCAGTCTGCAAACACTTTCTCTGCAGAGTCCCAAAACAGGCGTTTTCAGCCCATTACCGGCATATGGAAGAAACAGCAGTAAGCACAGGGAAATATCTGCTTCTAAATCCAAAACGCAGCTATCTAACAGAACGGTTGTCAATGTGTGCACTCAACTTCCAGAGTTAAACCCGTGTGTGGATTCAGCAGTCTGCAAACACTTTCTCTGCAGAGTCCCAAAACAGGCGTTTTCAGCCCATTACCGGCATATGGAAGAAACAGCAGTAAGCACAGGGAAATATCTGCTTCTAAATCCAAAACGCAGCTATCTAACAGAACGGTTGTCAATGTGTGCACTCAACTTCCAGAGTTAAACCCGTGTGTGGATTCAGCAGTCTGCAAACACTTTCTCTGCAGAGTCCCAAAACAGGCGTTTTCAGCCCATTACCGGCATATGGAAGAAACAGCAGTAAGCACAGGGAAATATCTGCTTCTAAATCCAAAACGCAGCTATCTAACAGAACGGTTGTCAATGTGTGCACTCAACTTCCAGAGTTAAACCCGTGTGTGGATTCAGCAGTCTGCAAACACTTTCTCTGCAGAGTCCCAAAACAGGCGTTTTCAGCCCATTACCGGCATATGGAAGAAACAGCAGTAAGCACAGGGAAATATCTGCTTCTAAATCCAAAACGCAGCTATCTAACAGAACGGTTGTCAATGTGTGCACTCAACTTCCAGAGTTAAACCCGTGTGTGGATTCAGCAGTCTGCAAACACTTTCTCTGCAGAGTCCCAAAACAGGCGTTTTCAGCCCATTACCGGCATATGGAAGAAACGGCAGTAAGCACAGGGAAATATCTGCTTCTAAATCCAAAACGCAGCTATCTAACAGAACGGTTGTCAATGTGTGCACTCAACTTCCAGAGTTAAACCCGTGTGTGGATTCAGCAGTCTGCAAACACTTTCTCTGCAGAGTCCCAAAACAGGCGTTTTCAGCCCATTACCGGCATATGGAAGAAACAGCAGTAAGCACAGGGAAATATCTGCTTCTAAATCCAAAACGCAGCTATCTAACAGAACGGTTGTCAATGTGTGCACTCAACTTCCAGAGTTAAACCCGTGTGTGGATTCAGCAGTCTGCAAACACTTTCTCTGCAGAGTCCCAAAACAGGCGTTTTCAGCCCATTACCGGCATATGGAAGAAACAGCAGTAAGCACAGGGAAATATCTGCTTCTAAATCCAAAACGCAGCTATCTAACAGAACGGTTGTCAATGTGTGCACTCAACTTCCAGAGTTAAACCCGTGTGTGGATTCAGCAGTCTGCAAACACTTTCTCTGCAGAGTCCCAAAACAGGCGTTTTCAGCCCATTACCGGCATATGGAAGAAACAGCAGTAAGCACAGGGAAATATCTGCTTCTAAATCCAAAACGCAGCTATCTAACAGAACGGTTGTCAATGTGTGCACTCAACTTCCAGAGTTAAACCCGTGTGTGGATTCAGCAGTCTGCAAACACTTTCTCTGCAGAGTCCCAAAACAGGCGTTTTCAGCCCATTACCCGGCATATGGAAGAAACAGCAGTAAGCACAGGGAAATATCTGCTTCTAAATCCAAAACGCAGCTATCTAACAGAACGGTTGTCAATGTGTGCACTCAACTTCCAGAGTTAAACCCGTGTGTGGATTCAGCAGTCTGCAAACACTTTCTCTGCAGAGTCCCAAAACAGGCGTTTTCAGCCCATTACCGGCATATGGAAGAAACAGCAGTAAGCACAGGGAAATATCTGCTTCTAAATCCAAAACGCAGCTATCTAACAGAACGGTTGTCAATGTGTGCACTCAACTTCCAGAGTTAAACCCGTGTGTGGATTCAGCAGTCTGCAAACACTTTCTCTGCAGAGTCCCAAAACAGGCGTTTTCAGCCCATTACCGGCATATGGAAGAAACAGCAGTAAGCACAGGGAAATATCTGCTTCTAAATCCAAAACGCAGCTATCTAACAGAACGGTTGTCAATGTGTGCACTCAACTTCCAGAGTTAAACCCGTGTGTGGATTCAGCAGTCTGCAAACACTTTCTCTGCAGAGTCCCAAAACAGGCGTTTTCAGCCCATTACCGGCATATGGAAGAAACAGCAGTAAGCACAGGGAAATATCTGCTTCTAAATCCAAAACGCAGCTATCTAACAGAACGGTTGTCAATGTGTGCACTCAACTTCCAGAGTTAAACCCGTGTGTGGATTCAGCAGTCTGCA
>NW_026989579.1:0-38351 GCF_030222135.1 Aotus nancymaae | reverse complement strand
GAAGCAGATATTTCCCTGTGCTTACTGCTGTTTCTTCCAAATGCCGGTAATGGGCTGAAAACGCCTGTTTTGGGACTCTGCAGAGAAAGTGTTTGCAGACTGCTGAATCCTCACACGGGTTTAACTCTGGAAGTTGAGTGCACACATTGACAACCGTTCTGTTAGATAGCTGCGTTTTGGATTTAGAATCAGATATTTCCCTGTGCTTACTGCTGTTTCTTCCATATGCCGGTAATGGGCTGAAAACGCCTGTTTTGGGACTCTGCATAGAAAGAGTTTGCAGACTGCTGAATCTACACACGGGTTTAACTCTGGAAGTTGAGTGCACACATTGACAACCGTTCTGTTAGATAGCTGCGTTTTGGATTTAGAAGCAGATATTTCCCTGTGCTTACTGCTGTTTCTTCCATATGCCGGTAAAGGGCTGAAAACGCCTGTTTTGGGACTCTGCAGAGAAAGTGTTTGCAGACTGCTGAATCCACACACGGGTTTAACTCTGGAAGTTGAGTGCACACATAGACAACCGTTCTGTTACATAGCTGCGTTTTGGATTTAGAAGCAGATATTTCCCTGTGCTTACTGCTGTTTCTTCCATATGCGGGTAATGGGCTGAAAACGCCTGTTTTGGGACTCTGCAGAGAAAGTGTTTGCAGACTGCTGAATCCACACACGGGTTTAACTCTGGAAGTTGAGTGCACACATTGACAACCGTTCTGTTAGATAGCTGCGTTTTGGATTTAGAAGCAGATATTTCCCTGTGCTTACTGATGTTTCTTCCAAATGCCGGTAATGGGCTGAAAACGCCTGTTTTGGGACTCTGCAGAGAAAGTGTTTGCAGACTGCTGAATCCACACACGGGTTTAACTCTGGAAGTTGAGTGCACACATTGACAACCGTTCTGTTAGATAGCTGCGTTTTGGATTTAGAAGCAGATATTTCCCTGTGCTTATTGCTGTTTCTTCCATATGCCGGTAATGGGCTGAAAACGCCTGTTTTGGGACTCTGCAGAGAAAGTGTTTGCAGACTGCTGAATCCACACACGGGTTTAACTCTGGAAGTTGAGTGCACACATTGACAACCGTTCTGTTAGATAGCTGCGTTTTGGATTTAGAAGCAGATATTTCCCTGTGCTTACTGCTGTTTCTTCCATATGCCGGTAATGGGCTGAAAACGCCTGTTTTGGGACTCTGCAGAGAAAGTGTTTGCAGACTGCTGAATCCACACACGGGTTTAACTCTGGAGGTTGAGTGCACACATTGACAACCGTTCTGTTAGATAGCTGCGTTTTGGATTTAGAAGCAGATATTTCCCTGTGCTTACTGCTGTTTCTTCCATATGCCGGTAATGGGCTGAAAACGCCTGTTTGGGACTCTGCAGAGAAAGTGTTTGCAGACTGCTTGAATCCACACACGGGTTTAACTCTGGAAGTTGAGTGCACACATTGACAACCGTTCTGTTAGATAGCTGCGTTTTGGATTTAGAAGCAGATATTTTCCCTGTGCTAACTGCTGTTTCTTCCAAATGCCGGTAATGGGCTGAAAACGCCTGTTTTGGGACTCTGCAGAGAAAGTGTTTGCAGACTGCTGAATCCTCACACGGGTTTAACTCTGGAAGTTGAGTGCACACATTGACAACCGTTCTGTTAGATAGCTGCGTTTTGGATTTAGAAGCAGATATTTCCCTGTGCTTACTGCTGTTTCTTGCATATGGCGGTTATGGGCTGAAAACGCATGTTTTGGGACTCTGCACAGAAAGTGTTTGCAGACTGCTGAATCCACACACGGGTTTAACTCTGGAAGTTGAGTGCACACATTGACAACCGTTCTGTTAGATAGCTGCGTTTTGGATTTAGAAGCAGATATTTCCCTGTGCTTACTGCTGTTTCTTCCATATGCCGGTAATGGGCTGAAAACGCCTGTTTTGGGACTCTGCAGAGAAAGTGTTTGCAGACTGCTGAATCCACACACGGGTTTAACTCTGGAAGTTGAGTGCACACATTGACAACCGTTCTGTTAGATAGCTGCGTTTTCGAATTAGAAGCTGATATTTCCCTGTGCTTACTGCTGTTTCTTCCATATGCCGGTAATGGGCTGAAAACGCCTGTTTTGGGACTCTGCAGAGAAAGTGTTTGCAGACTGCTGAATCCACACACGGGTTTAACTCTGGAAGTTGAGTGCACACATTGACAACCGTTCTGTTAGATAGCTGCGTTTTCGATTTAGAAGCAGATATTTCCCTGTGCTTACTGCTGTTTCTTCCCTATGCCGGTAATGGGCTGAAAACGCCTGCTTTGGGACTCTGCACAGAAAGTGTTTGCAGACTGCTGAATCCACACACGGGTTTAACTCTGGAAGTTGAGTGAACACATTGACAACCGTTCTGTTAGATAGCTGCGTTTTGGATGTAGAAGCTGATATTTCCCTGTGCTTACTGCTGTTTCTTCCATATGCCGGTAATGGGCTGAAAACGCCTCTTTTGGGACTCTGCAGAGAAAGTGTTTGCAGACTGCTGAATCCACACACGGGTTTAACTCTGGAAGGTGAGTGCACACATTGACAACCGTTCTGTTAGATAGCTGCGTTTTGGATTTAGAAGCAGATATTTCCCTGTGCTTACTGCTGTTTCTTCCATATGCCGGTAATGGGCTGAAAACGCCTGTTTTGGGACTCTGCAGAGAAAGTGTTTGCAGACTGCTGAATCCACACACGGGTTTAACTCTGGAGGTTGAGTGCACACATTGACAACCGTTCTGTTAGATAGCTGCGTTTTGGATTTAGAAGCAGATATTTCCCTGTGCTTACTGCTGTTTCTTCCAAATGCCGGTAATGGGCTGAAAACGCCTGTTTTGCGACTCTGCAGAGAAAGTGTTTGCAGACTGCTGAATCCACACACCGGCTTAATTCTGGAAGTTGAGTGCACACATTGACAACCGTTCTGTTAGATAGCTGCGTTTTGGATTTAGAAGCAGATATTTCCCTGTGCTTACTGCTGTTTCTTCCATATGGCGGTTATGGGCTGAAAACGCCTGTTTTGGGACTCTGCACAGAAAGTGTTTGCAGACTGCTGAATCCACACACGGGTTTAACTCTGTAAGTTGAGTGCACACATTGACAACCGTTCTGTTAGATAGCTGCGTTTTGGATTTAGAAGCAGATATTTCCCTGTGCTTACTGCTGTTTCTTCCATATGCCGGTAATGGGCTGAAAACGCCTGTTTTGGGACTCTGCAGAGAAAGTGTTTGCAGACTGCTGAATCCACACACGGGTTTAACTCTGGAAGTTGAGTGCACACATTGACAACAGTTCTGTTAGATAGCTGCGTTTTGGATTTAGAAGCTGATATTTCCCTGTGCTTACTGCTGTTTCTTCCATATGCCGGTAATGGGCTGAAAACGCCTGTTTTGGGACTCTGCAGAGAAAGTGTTTGCAGACTGCTGAATCCACACACGGGTTTAACTCTGGAAGTTGAGTGCACACATTGACAACCGTTCTGTTAGATAGCTGCGTTTTGGATTTAGAAGCAGATATTTCCCTGTGCTTACTGCTGTTTCTTCCATATGCCGGTAATGGGCTGAAAACGCCTGTTTTGGGACTCTGCAGAGAAAGTGTTTGCAGACTGCTGAATCCACCCACGGGTTTAACTGTGGAAGTTGAGTGAACACATTGACAACCGTTCTGTTAGATAGCTGCGTTTTGGATTTAGAAGCTGATATTTCCCTGTGCTTACTGCTGTTTCTTCCATATGCCGGTAATGGGCTGAAAACGCCAATTTTGGGACTCTGCAGAGAAAGTGTTTGCAGACTGCTGAATCCACCCACGGGGTTAACTCTGGAAGTTGAGTGCACACATTGACAGCCGTTCTGTTAGATAGCTGCGTTTTGGATTTAGAAGCAGATATTTCCCTGTGCTTACTGCTGTTTCTTTCAAATGCCGGTAATGGGCTGAAAACGCCTGTTTTGGGACTCTGCAGAGAAAGTGTGTGCAGACTGCTGAATCCACACACGGGTTTAACTCTGGAAGTTGAGTGCACACATTGACAACCGTTCTGTTAGATAGCTGCGTTTTGGATTTAGAAGCAGATATTTCCCTGTGCTTACTGCTGTTTCTTCCATATGCCGGTAATGGGCTGAAAACGCCTGTTTTGGGACTCTGCAGAGAAAGTGTTTGCAGACTGCTGAATCCACACACGGGTTTAACTCTGGAAGTTGAGTGCACACATTGACAACCGTTCTGTTAGATAGCTGCGTTTTGGATATAGAAGCAGATATTTCCCTGTGCTTACTGCTGTTTCTTCCATATTCCGGTAATGGGCTGAAAACGCCTGTTTCGGGTCTCTGCAGAGAAAGTGTGTGCAGACTGCTGAATCCACACACGGGTTTAACTCTGGAAGTTGAGTGCACACATTGACAACCGTTCTGTTAGATAGCTGCGTTTAGGATTTAGAAGCAGATATTTCCCTGTGCTTACTGCTGTTTCTTCCATATGCCGGTAATGGGCTGAAAACGCCTGTTTTGGGACTCTGCAGAGAAAGTGTTTGCAGACTGCTGATTCCTCACACGGGTTTAACTCTGGAAGTTGAGTGCACACATTGACAACCGTTCTGTTAGATAGCTGCGTTTTGGATTTAGAAGCAGATATTTCCCTGTGCTTACTGCTGTTTCTTCCATATGCCGATAATGGGCTGAAAACGCCTGTTTTGGGACTCTGCAGAGAAAGTGTTTGCAGACTGCTGAATCCACACACGGGTTTAACTCTGGAAGTTGAGTGCACACATTGACAACCGTTCTGTTAGATAGCTGCGTTTTGGATTTAGAAGCAGATATTTCCCTGTGCTTACTGCTGTTTCTTCCAAATGCCGGTAATGGTCTGAAAACGCCTGTTTTGGGACTCTGCACAGAAAGTGTTTTGCAGACTGCTGAATCCACACACCGGTTAAACTATGGAAGTTGAGTGCACACATTGACAACCGTTCTGTTAGATAGCTGCGTTTTGGATTTAGAAGCAGATATTTCCCTGTGCTTACTGCTGTTTCTTCCATATGCCGGTTATGGGCTGAAAACGCCTGTTTTGGGACTCTGCAGAGAAAGTGTTTGCAGACTGCTGAATCCACACACGGGTTTAACTCTGGAAGTTGAGTGCACACATTGTCAACCGTTCTGTTAGATAGCTGCGTTTTGGATTTAGAAGCAGATATTTCCCTGTGCTTACTGCTGTTTCTTCCAAATGCCGGTAATGGTCTGAAAACGCCTGTTTTGGGACTCTGCACAGAAAGTGTTTGCAGACTGCTGAATCCACACACCGGTTAAACTCTGGAAGTTGAGTGCACACATTGACAACCGTTCTGTTAGATAGCTGCGTTTTGGATTTAGAAGCAGATATTTCCCTGTGCTTACTGCTGTTTCTTCCATATGCCGGTAATGGGCTGAAAACGCCAGTTTTGGGACTCTGCAGAGAAAGTGTTTGCAGACTGCTGAATCCACACACGGGTTTAACTCTGGAAGTTGAGTGCACACATTGACAACCGTTCTGTTAGATAGCTGCGTTTTGGATTTAGAAGCAGATATTTCCCTGTGCTTATTGCTGTTTCTTCCATATGCCGGTAATGGGCTGAAAACGCCTGTTTTGGGACTCTGCAGAGAAAGTGTTTGCAGACTGCTGAATCCACACACGGGTTTAACTCTGGAAGTTGAGTGCACACATTGACAACCGTTCTGTTAGATAGCTGCGTTTTGGATTTAGAAGCAGATATTTCCCTGTGCTTACTGCTGTTTCTTCCATATGCCGGTTATGGGCTGAAAACGCCTGTTTTGGGACTCTGCAGAGAAAGTGTTTGCAGACTGCTGAATCCACACACGGGTTTAACTCTGGAAGTTGAGTGCACACATTGACAACTGTTCTGTTAGATAGCTGCGTTTTGAATTTACAAGCAGATATTTCCCTGTGCTTACTGCTGTTTCTTCCATATGCCGGTAATGGGCTGAAAACGCCTGTTTTGGGACTCTGCAGAGAAAGTGTTTGCAGACTGCTGAATCCACACACGGGTTTAACTCTGGAAGTTGAGTGCACACATTGACAACCGTTCTGTTAGATAGCTGCGTTTTGGATTTAGAAGCAGATATTTCCCTGTGCTTACTGCTGTTTCTTCCATATGCCAGTAATGGGCTGAAAACGCCTGTTTTGGGACTCTGCAGAGAAAGTGTTTGCAGACTGCTGAATCCACACACGGGTTTAACTCTGGAAGTTGAGTGCACACATTGACAACCGTTCTGTTAGATAGCTGCGTTTTGGATTTAGAAGCAGATATTTCCCTGTGCTTACTGCTGTTTCTTCCATATGCCGGTAATGGGCTGAAAACGCCTGTTTTGGGACTCTGCAGAGAAAGTGTTTGCAGACTGCTGAATCCACACACGGGTTTAACTCTGGAAGTTGAGTGCACACATTGACAACCGTTCTGTTAGATAGCTGCGTTTTGGATTTAGAAGCTGATATTTCCCTGTGCTTACTGCTGTTTCTTCCATATGCGGGTAATGGGCTGAAAACGCCTGTTTTGGGACTCTGCAGAGAAAGTGTTTGCAGACTGCTGAATCCACACACGGGTTTAACTCTGGAAGTTGAGTGCACACATTGACAACCGTTCTGTTAGATAGCTGCGTTTTGGATTTAGAAGCAGATATTTAACTGTGCTTACTGCTGTTTCTTCCAAATGCCGGTAATGGGCTGAAAACGACTGTTTTGGGACTCTGCACAGAAAGTGTTTGCAGACTGCTGAATCCACACACCGGTTAAACTCTGGAAGTTGAGTGCACACATTGACAACCGTTCTGTTAGATAGCTGCGTTTTGGATTTAGAAGCAGATATTTCCCTGTGCTTACTGCTGTTTCTTCCATATGCCGGTAATGGGCTGAAAACGCCTGTTTTGCGACTCTGCACAGAAAGTGTTTTCAGACTGCTGAATCCACACACGGGTTTAACTCTGGAGGTTGAGCGCACACATTGAAAACCGTTCTGTTACATAGCTGCGTTTTGGATTTAGAAGCAGATATTTCCCTGTGCTTACTGCTGTTTCTTCCATATGCCGGTAATGGGCTGAAAACGCCTGTTTTGGGACTCTGCAGAGAAAGTGTTTGCAGACTGCTGAATCCACACACGGGTTTAACTCTGGAAGTTGAGTGCACACATTGACAACCGTTCTGTTAGATAGCTGCGTTTTGGATTTAGAAGCAGATATTTCCCTGTGGTTACTGCTGTTTCTTCCATATGCCGGTAATGGGCTGAAAACGCCTGTTTTGGGACTCTGCAGAGAAAGTGTTTGCAGACTGCTGAATCCACACACGGGTTTAACTCTGGAAGTTGAGTGCACACATTGACAACCGTTCTGTTAGATAGCTGCGTTTTGGATTTAGAAGCAGATATTTCCCTGTGCTTACTGCTGTTTCTTCCATATCCCGGTAATGGGCTGAAAACGCCTGTTTTGGGACTCTGCACAGAAAGTGTTTGCAGACTGCTGAATCCACACACGGGTTTAACTCTGGAAGTTGAGTGAACACATTGACAACCGTTCTGTTAGATAGCTGCGTTTTGGATTTAGAAGCTGATATTTCCCTGTGCTTACTGCTGTTTCTTCCATATGCCGGTAATGGGCTGAAAACGCCTGTTTTGGGACTCTGCAGAGAAAGTGTTTGCAGACTGCTGAATCCACCCACGGTTTTAACTCTGGAAGTTGAGTGCACACATTGACAACCGTTCTGTTAGATAGCTGCGTTTTGGATTTAGAAGCAGATATTTCCCTGTGCTTACTGCTGTTTCTTTCAAATGCCGGTAATGGGCTGAAAACGCCTGTTTTGGGACTCTGCAGAGAAAGTGTGTGCAGACTGCTGAATCCACACACGGGTTTAACTCTGGAAGTTGAGTGCACACATTGACAACCGTTCTGTTAGATAGCTGCGTTTTGGATATAGAAGCAGATATTTCCCTGTGCTTACTGCTGTTTCTTCCATATGCCGGTAATGTGCTGAAAACGCCTGTTTCGGGTCTCTGCAGAGAAAGTGTGTGCAGACTGCTGAATCCACACACGGGTTTAACTCTGGAAGTTGAGTGCACACATTGACAACCGTTCTGTTAGATAGCTGCGTTTAGGATTTAGAAGCAGATATTTCCCTGTGCTTACTGCTGTTTCTTCCATATGCCGGTAATGGGCTGAAAACGCCTGTTTTGGGACTCTGCAGAGAAAGTGTTTGCAGACTGCTGATTCCTCACACGGGTTTAACTCTGGAAGTTGAGTGCACACATTGACAACCGTTCTGTTAGATAGCTGCGTTTTGGATTTAGAAGCAGATATTTCCCTGTGCTTACTGCTGTTTCTTCCATATGCCGATAATGGGCTGAAAACGCCTGTTTTGGGACTCTGCAGAGAAAGTGTTTGCAGACTGCTGAATCCACACACGGGTTTAACTCTGGAAGTTGAGTGCACACATTGACAACCGTTCTGTTAGATAGCTGCGTTTTGGATTTAGAAGCAGATATTTCCCTGTGCTTACTGCTGTTTCTTCCAAATGCCGGTAATGGTCTGAAAACGCCTGTTTTGGGACTCTGCACAGAAAGTGTTTGCAGACTGCTGAATCCACACACCGGTTAAACTATGGAAGTTGAGTGCACACATTGACAACCGTTCTGTTAGATAGCTGCGTTTTGGATTTAGAAGCAGATATTTCCCTGTGCTTACTGCTGTTTCTTCCATATGCCGGTTATGGGCTGAAAACGCCTGTTTTGGGACTCTGCAGAGAAAGTGTTTGCAGACTGCTGAATCCACACACGGGTTTAACTCTGGAAGTTGAGTGCACACATTGACAACCGTTCTGTTAGATAGCTGCGTTTTGGATTTAGAAGCAGATATTTCCCTGTGCTTACTGCTGTTTCTTCCAAATGCCGGTAATGGTCTGAAAACGCCTGTTTTGGGACTCTGCACAGAAAGTGTTTGCAGACTGCTGAATCCACACACCGGTTAAACTCTGGAAGTTGAGTGCACACATTGACAACCGTTCTGTTAGATAGCTGCGTTTTGGATTTAGAAGCAGATATTTCCCTGTGCTTACTGCTGTTTCTTCCATATGCCGGTAATGGGCTGAAAACGCCAGTTTTGGGACTCTGCAGAGAAAGTGTTTGCAGACTGCTGAATCCACACACGGGTTTAACTCTGGAAGTTGAGTGCACACATTGACAACCGTTCTGTTAGATAGCTGCGTTTTGGATTTAGAAGCAGATATTTCCCTGTGCTTATTGCTGTTTCTTCCATATGCCGGTAATGGGCTGAAAACGCCTGTTTTGGGACTCTGCAGAGAAAGTGTTTGCAGACTGCTGAATCCACACACGGGTTTAACTCTGGAAGTTGAGTGCACACATTGACAACCGTTCTGTTAGATAGCTGCGTTTTGGATTTAGAAGCAGATATTTCCCTGTGCTTACTGCTGTTTCTTCCATATGCGGGTTATGGGCTGAAAACGCCTGTTTTGGGACTCTGCAGAGAAAGTGTTTGCAGACTGCTGAATCCACACACGGGTTTAACTCTGGAAGTTGAGTGCACACATTGACAACTGTTCTGTTAGATAGCTGCGTTTTGAATTTACAAGCAGATATTTCCCTGTGCTTACTGCTGTTTCTTCCATATGCCGGTAATGGGCTGAAAACGCCTGTTTTGGGACTCTGCAGAGAAAGTGTTTGCAGACTGCTGCATCCACACACGGGTTTAACTCTGGAAGTTGAGTGCACACATTGACAACCGTTCTGTTAGATAGCTGCGTTTTGGATTTAGAAGCAGATATTTCCCTGTGCTTACTGCTGTTTCTTCCATATGCCAGTAATGGGCTGAAAACGCCTGTTTTGGGACTCTGCAGAGAAAGTGTTTGCAGACTGCTGAATCCACACACGGGTTTAACTCTGGAAGTTGAGTGCACACATTGACAACCGTTCTGTTAGATAGCTGCGTTTTGGATTTAGAAGCAGATATTTCCCTGTGCTTACTGCTGTTTCTTCCATATGCCGGTAATGGGCTGAAAACGCCTGTTTTGGGACTCTGCAGAGAAAGTGTTTGCAGACTGCTGAATCCACACACGGGTTTAACTCTGGAAGTTGAGTGCACACATTGACAACCGTTCTGTTAGATAGCTGCGTTTTGGATTTAGAAGCTGATATTTCCCTGTGCTTACTGCTGTTTCTTCCATATGCGGGTAATGGGCTGAAAACGCCTGTTTTGGGACTCTGCAGAGAAAGTGTTTGCAGACTGCTGAATCCACACACGGGTTTAACTCTGGAAGTTGAGTGCACACATTGACAACCGTTCTGTTAGATAGCTGCGTTTTGGATTTAGAAGCAGATATTTAACTGTGCTTACTGCTGTTTCTTCCAAATGCCGGTAATGGGCTGAAAACGACTGTTTTGGGACTCTGCACAGAAAGTGTTTGCAGACTGCTGAATCCACACACCGGTTAAACTCTGGAAGTTGAGTGCACACATTGACAACCGTTCTGTTAGATAGCTGCGTTTTGGATTTAGAAGCAGATATTTCCCTGTGCTTACTGCTGTTTCTTCCATATGCCGGTAATGGGCTGAAAACGCCTGTTTTGCGACTCTGCACAGAAAGTGTTTTCAGACTGCTGAATCCACACACGGGTTTAACTCTGGAGGTTGAGCGCACACATTGAAAACCGTTCTGTTACATAGCTGCGTTTTGGATTTAGAAGCAGATATTTCCCTGTGCTTACTGCTGTTTCTTCCATATGCCGGTAATGGGCTGAAAACGCCTGTTTTGGGACTCTGCAGAGAAAGTGTTTGCAGACTGCTGAATCCACACACGGGTTTAACTCTGGAAGTTGAGTGCACACATTGACAACCGTTCTGTTAGATAGCTGCGTTTTGGATTTAGAAGCAGATATTTCCCTGTGGTTACTGCTGTTTCTTCCATATGCCGGTAATGGGCTGAAAACGCCTGTTTTGGGACTCTGCAGAGAAAGTGTTTGCAGACTGCTGAATCCACACACGGGTTTAACTCTGGAAGTTGAGTGCACACATTGACAACCGTTCTGTTAGATAGCTGCGTTTTGGATTTAGAAGCAGATATTTCCCTGTGCTTACTGCTGTTTCTTCCATATCCCGGTAATGGGCTGAAAACGCCTGTTTTGGGACTCTGCACAGAAAGTGTTTGCAGACTGCTGAATCCACACACGGGTTTAACTCTGGAAGTTGAGTGAACACATTGACAACCGTTCTGTTAGATAGCTGCGTTTTGGATTTAGAAGCTGATATTTCCCTGTGCTTACTGCTGTTTCTTCCATATGCCGGTAATGGGCTGAAAACGCCTGTTTTGGGACTCTGCAGAGAAAGTGTTTGCAGACTGCTGAATCCACCCACGGGTTTAACTCTGGAAGTTGAGTGCACACATTGACAACCGTTCTGTTAGATAGCTGCGTTTTGGATTTAGAAGCAGATATTTCCCTGTGCTTACTGCTGTTTCTTTCAAATGCCGGTAATGGGCTGAAAACGCCTGTTTTGGGACTCTGCAGAGAAAGTGTGTGCAGACTGCTGAATCCACACACGGGTTTAACTCTGGAAGTTGAGTGCACACATTGACAACCGTTCTGTTAGATAGCTGCGTTTTGGATATAGAAGCAGATATTTCCCTGTGCTTACTGCTGTTTCTTCCATATGCCGGTAATGGGCTGAAAACGCCTGTTTTGGGTCTCTGCAGAGAAAGTGTTTGCAGACTGCTGAATCCACACACGGGTTTAACTCTGGAAGTTGAGTGAACACATTGACAACCGTTCTGTTAGATAGCTGCGTTTTGGATTTAGAAGCTGATATTTCCCTGTGCTTACTGCTGTTTCTTCCATATGCCGGTAATGGGCTGAAAACGCCTGTTTTGGGACTCTGCAGAGAAAGTGTTTGCAGACTGCTGAATCCACCCACGGGTTTAACTCTGGAAGTTGAGTGCACACATTGACAACCGTTCTGTTAGATAGCTGCGTTTTGGATTTAGAAGCAGATATTTCCCTGTGCTTACTGCTGTTTCTTTCAAATGCCGGTAATGGGCTGAAAACGCCTGTTTTGGGACCCTGCAGAGAAAGTGTGTGCAGACTGCTGAATCCACACACGGGTTTAACTCTGGAAGTTGAGTGCACACATTGACAACCGTTCTGTTAGATAGCTGCGTTTTGGATATAGAAGCAGATATTTCCCTGTGCTTACTGCTGTTTCTTCCATATGCCGGTAATGGGCTGAAAACGCCTGTTTCGGGTCTCTGCAGAGAAAGTGTGTGCAGACTGCTGAATCCACACACGGGTTTAACTCTGGAAGTTGAGTGCACACATTGACATCCGTTCTGTTAGATAGCTGCGTTTAGGATTTAGAAGCAGATATTTCCCTGTGCTTACTGCTGTTTCTTCCATATGCCGGTAATGGGCTGAAAACGCCTGTTTTGGGACTCTGCAGAGAAAGTGTTTGCAGACTGCTGATTCCTCACACGGGTTTAACTCTGGAAGTTGAGTGCACACATTGACAACCGTTCTGTTAGATAGCTGCGTTTTGGATTTAGAAGCAGATATTTCCCTGTGCTTACTGCTGTTTCTTCCATATGCCGATAATGGGCTGAAAACGCCTGTTTTGGGACTCTGCAGAGAAAGTGTTTGCAGACTGCTGAATCCACACACGGGTTTAACTCTGGAAGTTGAGTGCACACATTGACAACCGTTCTGTTAGATAGCTGCGTTTTGGATTTAGAAGCAGATATTTCCCTGTGCTTACTGCTGTTTCTTCCAAATGCCGGTAATGATCTGAAAACGCCTGTTTTGGGACTCTGCACAGAAAGTGTTTGCAGACTGCTGAATCCACACACCGGTTAAACTATGGAAGTTGAGTGCACACATTGACAACCGTTCTGTTAGATAGCTGCGTTTTGGATTTAGAAGCAGATATTTCCCTGTGCTTACTGCTGTTTCTTCCATATCCCGGTAATGGGCTGAAAACGCCTGTTTTGGGACTCTGCAGAGAAAGTGTTTGCAGACTGCTGAATCCACACACGGGTTTATCTCTGGAAGTTGAGTGCACACATTGTCAACCGTTCTGTTAGATAGCTGCGTTTTGGATTTAGAAGCAGATATTTCCCTGTGCTTACTGCTGTTTCTTCCATATGCCGGTAATGGGCTGAAAACGCCTGTTTTGGGACTCTGCACAGAAAGTGTTTGCAGACTGCTGAATCCACACACCGGTTAAACTCTGGAAGTTGAGTGCACACATTGACAACCGTTCTGTTAGATAGCTGCGTTTTGGATTTAGAAGCAGATATTTCCCTGTGCTTACTGCTGTTTCTTCCATATGCCGGTAATGGGCTGAAAACGCCTGTTTTGGGACTCTGCAGAGAAAGTGTTTGCAGACTGCTGAATCCACACACGGGTTTAACTCTGTAAGTTGAGTGCACACATTGACAACCGTTCTGTTAGATAGCTGCGTTTTGGATTTAGAAGCAGTTATTTCCCTGTGCTTACTGCTGTTTCTTCCATATGCCGGTAATGGGCTGAAAACGCCTGTTTTGGGACTCTGCAGAGAAAGTGTTTGCAGACTGCTGAATCCACACACGGGTTTAACTCTGGAAGTTGAGTGCACACATTGACAACCGTTCTGTTAGATAGCTGCGTTTTGGATTTAGAAGCTGATATTTCCCTGTGCTTACTGCTGTTTCTTCCATATGCGGGTAATGGGCTGAAAACGCCTGTTTTGGGACTCTGCAGAGAAAGTGTTTGCAGACTGCTGAATCCACACACGGGTTTAACTCTGGAAGTTGAGTGCACACATTGACAACCGTTCTGTTAGATAGCTGCGTTTTGGATTTAGAAGCAGATATTTAACTGTGCTTACTGCTGTTTCTTCCAAATGCCGGTAATGGGCTGAAAACGACTGTTTTGGGACTCTGCACAGAAAGTGTTTGCAGACTGCTGAATCCACACACCGGTTAAACTCTGGAAGTTGAGTGCACACATTGACAACCGTTCTGTTAGATAGCTGCGTTTTGGATTTAGAAGCAGATATTTCCCTGTGCTTACTGCTGTTTCTTCCATATGCTGGTAATGGGCTGAAAACGCCTGTTTTGCGACTCTGCACAGAAAGTGTTTTCAGACTGCTGAATCCACACACGGGTTTAACTCTGGAGGTTGAGCGCACACATTGAAAACCGTTCTGTTACATAGCTGCGTTTTGGATTTAGAAGCAGATATTTCCCTGTGCTTACTGCTGTTTCTTCCATATCCCGGTAATGGGCTGAAAACGCCTGTTTTGGGACTCTGCACAGAAAGTGTTTGCAGACTGCTGAATCCACACACGGGTTTAACTCTGGAAGTTGAGTGCACACATTGACAACCGTTCTGTTAGATAGCTGCGTTTTGGATTTAGAAGCAGATATTTCCCTGTGGTTACTGCTGTTTCTTCCATATGCCGGTAATGGGCTGAAAACGCCTGTTTTGGGACTCTGCAGAGAAAGTGTTTGCAGACTGCTGAATCCACACACGGGTTTAACTCTGGAAGTTGAGTGCACACATTGACAACCGTTCTGTTAGATAGCTGCGTTTTGGATTTAGAAGCAGATATTTCCCTGTGCTTACTGCTGTTTCTTCCATATCCCGGTAATGGGCTGAAAACGCCTGTTTTGGGACTCTGCACAGAAAGTGTTTGCAGACTGCTGAATCCACACACGGGTTTAACTCTGGAAGTTGAGTGAACACATTGACAACCGTTCTGTTAGATAGCTGCGTTTTGGATTTAGAAGCTGATATTTCCCTGTGCTTACTGCTGTTTCTTCCATATGCCGGTAATGGGCTGAAAACGCCTGTTTTGGGACTCTGCAGAGAAAGTGTTTGCAGACTGCTGAATCCACCCACGGGTTTAACTCTGGAAGTTGAGTGCACACATTGACAACCGTTCTGTTAGATAGCTGCGTTTTGGATTTAGAAGCTGATATTTCCCTGTGCTTACTGCTGTTTCTTCCAAATGCCGGTAATGGGCTGAAAACGCCTGTTTTGGGACTCTGCAGAGAAAGTGTTTGCAGACTGCTGAATCCACACACCGGTTAAACTCTGGAAGTTGAGTGCACACATTGACAACCGTTCTGTTAGATAGCTGCGTTTTGGATTTAGAAGCAGATATTTCCCTGTGCTTACTGCTGTTTCTTCCATATGCCGGTAATGGGCTGAAAACGCCTGTTTTGCGACTCTGCACAGAAAGTGTTTTCAGACTGCTGAATCCACACACGGGTTTAACTCTGGAGGTTGAGCGCACACATTGACAACCGTTCTGTTACATAGCTGCGTTTTGGATTTAGAAGCAGATATTTCCCTGTGCTTACTGCTGTTTCTTCCATATGCCGGTAATGGGCTGAAAACGCCTGTTTTGGGACTCTGCAGAGAAAGTGTTTGCAGACTGCTGAATCCACACACGGGTTTAACTCTGGAAGTTGAGTGCACACATTGACAACCGTTCTGTTAGATAGCTGCGTTTTGGATTTAGAAGCAGATATTTCCCTGTGGTTACTGCTGTTTCTTCCATATGCCGGTAATGGGCTGAAAACGCCTGTTTTGGGACTCTGCAGAGAAAGTGTTTGCAGACTGCTGAATCCACACACGGGTTTAACTCTGGAAGTTGAGTGCACACATTGACAACCGTTCTGTTAGATAGCTGCGTTTTGGATTTAGAAGCAGATATTTCCCTGTGCTTACTGCTGTTTCTTCCATATCCCGGTAATGGGCTGAAAACGCCTGTTTTGGGACTCTGCACAGAAAGTGTTTGCAGACTGCTGAATCCACACACGGGTTTAACTCTGGAAGTTGAGTGAACACATTGACAACCGTTCTGTTAGATAGCTGCGTTTTGGATTTAGAAGCTGATATTTCCCTGTGCTTACTGCTGTTTCTTCCATATGCCGGTAATGGGCTGAAAACGCCTGTTTTGGGACTCTGCAGAGAAAGTGTTTGCAGACTGCTGAATCCACCCACGGGTTTAACTCTGGAAGTTGAGTGCACACATTGACAACCGTTCTGTTAGATAGCTGCGTTTTGGATTTAGAAGCTGATATTTCCCTGTGCTTACTGCTGTTTCTTCCAAATGCCGGTAATGGGCTGAAAACGCCTGTTTTGGGACTCTGCAGAGAAAGTGTTTGCAGACTGCTGAATCCACACACGGGTTTAACTCTGGAAGTTGAGTGCACACATTGACAACCGTTCTGTTAGATAGCTGCGTTTTGGATTTAGAAGCAGATATTTCCCTGTGCTTACTGCTGTTTCTTCCATATGCCGGTAATGGGCTGAAAACGCCTGTTTTGGGACTCTGCAGAGAAAGTGTTTGCAGACTGCTGAATCCACACACGGGTTTAACTCTGGAAGTTGAGTGCACACATTGTCAACCGTTCTGTTAGATAGCTGCGTTTTGGATTTAGAAGCAGATATTTCCCTGTGCTTACTGCTGTTTCTTCCAAATGCCGGTAATGGTCTGAAAACGCCTGTTTTGGGACTCTGCACAGATAGTGTTTGCAGACTGCTGAATCCACACACCGGTTAAACTCTGGAAGTTGAGTGCACACATTGACAACCGTTCTGTTAGATAGCTGCGTTTTGGATTTAGAAGCAGATATTTCCCTGTGCTTACTGCTGTTTCTTCCATATGCCGGTAATGGGCTGAAAACGCCTGTTTTGGGACTCTGCAGAGAAAATGTTTGCAGACTGCTGAATCCACACACGGGTTTAACTCTGGAAGTTGAGTGCACACATTTTCAACCGTTCTGTTAGATAGCTGCGTTTTGGATTTAGAAGCAGATATTTCCCTGTGCTTACTGCTGTTTCTTCCAAATGCCTGTAATGGTCTGAAAACGCCTGTTTTGGGACTCTGCACAGAAAGTGTTTGCAGACTGCTGAATCCACACACAGGTTAAACTCTGGAAGTTGAGTGCACACATTGACAACCGTTCTGTTAGATAGCTGCGTTTTGGATTTAGAAGCAGATATTTCCCTGTGCTTACTGCTGTTTCTTCCATATGCCGGTAATGGGCTGAAAACGCCTGTTTTGGGACTCTGCAGAGAAAGTGTTTGCAGACTGCTGAATCCACACACGGGTTTAACTCTGGAAGTTGAGTGCACACATTGACAACCGTTCTGTTAGATAGCTGCGTTTTGGATTTAGAAGCAGATATTTCCCTGTGCTTACTGCTGTTTCTTCCATATGCCGGTTATGGGCTGAAAACGCCTGTTCTGGGACTCTGCAGAGAAAGTGTTTGCAGACTGCTGAATCCACACACGGGTTTAACTCTGGAAGTTGAGTGCACACATTGACAACTGTTCTGTTAGATAGCTGCGTTTTGAATTTACAAGCAGATATTTCCCTGTGCTTACTGCTCTTTCTTCCATATGCCGGTAATGGGCTGAAAACGCCAGTTTTGGGACTCTGCAGAGAAAGTGTTTGCAGACTGCTGAATCCACACACGGGTTTAACTCTGGAAGTTGAGTGCACACATTGACAACCGTTCTGTTAGATAGCTGCGTTTTGGATATAGAAGCAGATATTTCCCTGTGCTTACTGCTGTTTCTTCCATATGCCGGTAATGGGCTGAAAACGCCTGTTTCGGGTCTCTGCAGAGAAAGTTTGTGCAGACTGCTGAATCCACACACGGGTTTAACTCTGGAAGTTGAGTGCACACATTGACAACCGTTCTGTTAGATAGCTGCGTTTAGGATTTAGAAGCAGATATTTCCCTGTGCTTACTGCTGTTTCTTCCAAATGCCGGTAATGGGCTGAAAACGCCTGTTTTGGGACTCTGAAGAGAAAGTGTTTGCAGACTGCTGATTCCTCACACGGGTTTAACTCTGGAAGTTGAGTGCACACATTGACAACCGTTCTGTTAGATAGCTGCGTTTTGGATTTAGAAGCAGATATTTCCCTGTGCTTACTGCTGTTTCTTCCATATGCCGGTTATGGGCTGAAAACGCCTGTTCTGGGAATCTGCAGAGAAAGTGTTTGCAGACTGCTGAATCCACACACGGGTTTAACTCTGGAAGTTGAGTGCACACATTGACAACTGTTCTGTTAGATAGCTTCGTTTTGAATTTACAAGCAGATATTTCCCTGTGCTTACTGCTCTTTTTTCCATATGCCGGTAATGGGCTGAAAACGCCAGTTTTGGGACTCTGCAGAGAAAGTGTTTGCAGACTGCTGAATCCACACACGGGTTTAACTCTGGAAGTTGAGTGCACACATTGACAACCGTTCTGTTAGATAGCTGCGTTTTGGATTTAGAAGCAGATATTTCCCTGTGCTTACTGCTGTTTCTTCCATATGCCGGTAATGGGCTGAAAACGCCTGTTTTGGGACTCTGCAGAGAAAGTGTTTGCAGACTGCTGAATCCACACACGGGTTTAACTCTGGAAGTTGAGTGCACACATTGACAACCGTTCTGTTAGATAGCTGCGTTTTGGATTTAGAAGCAGATATTTCCCTGTGCTTACTGATGTTTCTTCCAAATGCCGGTAATGGGCTGAAAACGCCTGTTTTGGGACTCTGCAGAGAAAGTGTTTGCAGACTGCTGAATCCACACACGGGTTTAACTCTGGAAGTTGAGTGCACACATTGACAACCGTTCTGTTAGATAGCTGCGTTTTGGATTTAGAAGCAGATATTTCCCTGTGCTTATTGCTGTTTCTTCCATATGCCGGTAATGGGCTGAAAACGCCTGTTTTGGGACTCTGCAGAGAAAGTGTTTGCAGACTGCTGAATCCACACACGGGTTTAACTCTGGAAGTTGAGTGCACACATTGACAACCGTTCTGTTAGATAGCTGCGTTTTGGATTTAGAAGCAGATATTTCCCTGTGCTTACTGCTGTTTCTTCCATATGCCGGTAATGGGCTGAAAACGCCTGTTTTGGGACTCTGCAGAGAAAGTGTTTGCACACTGCTGAATCCACACACGGGTTTAACTCTGGAGGTTGAGTGCACACATTGACAACCGTTCTGTTAGATAGCTGCGTTTTGGATTTAGAAGCAGATATTTCCCTGTGCTTACTGCTGTTTCTTCCATATGCCGGTAATGGGCTGAAAACGCCTGTTTGGGACTCTGCAGAGAAAGTGTTTGCAGACTGCTGAATCCACACACGGGTTTAACTCTGGAAGTTGAGTGCACACACTGACAACCGTTCTGTTAGATAGCTGCGTTTTGGATTTAGAAGCAGATATTTCCCTGTGCTAACTGCTGTTTCTTCCATATGCCGGTAATGGGCTGAAAACGCCTGTTTTGGGACTCTGCAGAGAAAGTGTTTGCAGACTGCTGAATCCTCACACGGGTTTAACTCTGGAAGTTGAGTGCACACATTGACAACCGTTCTGTTAGATAGCTGCGTTTTGGATTTAGAAGCAGATATTTCCCTGTGCTTACTGCTGTTTCTTGCATATGGCGGTTATGGGCTGAAAACGCATGTTTTGGGACTCTGCACAGAAAGTGTTTGCAGACTGCTGAATCCACACACGGGTTTAACTCTGGAAGTTGAGTGCACACATTGACAACCGTTCTGTTAGATAGCTGCGTTTTGGATTTAGAAGCAGATATTTCCCTGTGCTTACTGCTGTTTCTTCCATATGCCGGTAATGGGCTGAAAACGCCAGTTTTGGGACTCTGCAGAGAAAGTGTTTGCAGACTGCTGAATCCACACACGGGTTTAACTCTGGAAGTTGAGTGCACACATTGACAACCGTTCTGTTAGATAGCTGCGTTTTCGAATTAGAAGCTGATATTTCCCTGTGCTTACTGCTGTTTCTTCCATATGCCGGTAATGGGCTGAAAACGCCTGTTTTGGGACTCTGCAGAGAAAGTGTTTGCAGACTGCTGAATCCACACACGGGTTTAACTCTGGAAGTTGAGTGCACACATTGACAACCGTTCTGTTAGATAGCTGCGTTTTGGATTTAGAAGCAGATATTTCCCTGTGCTTACTGCTGTTTCTTCCATATGCCGGTAATGGGCTGAAAACGCCTGCTTTGGGACTCTGCACAGAAAGTGTTTGCAGACTGCTGAATCCACACACGGGTTTAACTCTGGAAGTTGAGTGAACACATTGACAACCGTTCTGTTAGATAGCTGCGTTTTGGATTTAGAAGCTGATATTTCCCTGTGCTTACTGCTGTTTCTTCCATATGCCGGTAATGGGCTGAAAACGCCTCTTTTGGGACTCTGCAGAGAAAGTGTTTGCAGACTGCTGAATCCACACACGGGTTTAACTCTGGAAGTTGAGTGCACACATTGACAACCGTTCTGTTAGATAGCTGCGTTTTGGATTTAGAAGCAGATATTTCCCTGTGCTTACTGCTGTTTCTTCCATATGCCGGTAATGGGCTGAAAACGCCTGTTTTGGGACTCTGCAGAGAAAGTGTTTGCAGACTGCTGAATCCACACACGGGTTTAACTCTGGAGGTTGAGTGCACACATTGACAACCGTTCTGTTAGATAGCTGCGTTTTGGATTTAGAAGCAGATATTTCCCTGTGCTTATTGCTGTTTCTTCCATATGCCGGTAATGGGCTGAAAACGCCTGTTTTGGGACTCTGCAGAGAAAGTGTTTGCAGACTGCTGAATCCACACACGGGTTTAACTCTGGAAGTTGAGTGCACACATTGACAACCGTTCTGTTAGATAGCTGCGTTTTGGATTTAGAAGCAGATATTTCCCTGTGCTTACTGCTGTTTCTTCCAAATGCCGGTAATGGGCTGAAAACGCCTGTTTTGCGACTCTGCAGAGAAAGTGTTTGCAGACTGCTGAATCCACACACCGGCTTAATTCTGGAAGTTGAGTGCACACATTGACAACCGTTCTGTTAGATAGCTGCGTTTTGGATTTAGAAGCAGATATTTCCCTGTGCTTACTGCTGTTTCTTCCATATGGCGGTTATGGGCTGAAAACGCCTGTTTTGGGACTCTGCACAGAAAGTGTTTGCAGACTGCTGAATCCACACACGGGTTTAACTCTGGAAGTTGAGTGCACACATTGACAACCGTTCTGTTAGATAGCTGCGTTTTGGATTTAGAAGCAGATATTTCCCTGTGCTTACTGCTGTTTCTTCCATATGCCGGTAATGGGCTGAAAACGCCTGTTTTGGGACTCTGCAGAGAAAGTGTTTGCAGACTGCTGAATCCACACACGGGTTTAACTCTGGAAGTTGAGTGCACACATTGACAACAGTTCTGTTAGATAGCTGCGTTTTGGATTTAGAAGCTGATATTTCCCTGTCCTTACTGCTGTTTCTTCCATATGCCGGTAATGGGCTGAAAACGCCTGTTTTGGGACTCTGCAGAGAAAGTGTTTGCAGACTGCTGAATCCACACACGGGTTTAACTCTGGAAGTTGAGTGCACACATTGACAACCGTTCTGTTAGATAGCTGCGTTTTGGATTTAGAAGCAGATATTTCCCTGTGCTTACTGCTGTTTCTTCCATATGCCGGTAATGGGCTGAAAACGCCAATTTTGGGACTCTGCAGAGAAAGTGTTTGCAGACTGCTGAATCCACCCACGGGGTTAACTCTGGAAGTTGAGTGCACACATTGACAGCCGTTCTGTTAGATAGCTGCGTTTTGGATTTAGAAGCAGATATTTCCCTGTGCTTACTGCTGTTTCTTTCAAATGCCGGTAATGGGCTGAAAACGCCTGTTTTGGGACTCTGCAGAGAAAGTGTGTGCAGACTGCTGAATCCACACACGGGTTTAACTCTGGAAGTTGAGTGCACACATTGACAACCGTTCTGTTAGATAGCTGCGTTTTGGATTTAGAAGCAGATATTTCCCTGTGCTTACTGCTGTTTCTTCCATATGCCGGTAATGGGCTGAAAACGCCTGTTTTGGGACTCTGCAGAGAAAGTGTTTGCAGACTGCTGAATCCACACACGGGTTTAACTCTGGAAGTTGAGTGCACACATTGACAACCGTTCTGTTAGATAGCTGCGTTTTGGATATAGAAGCAGATATTTCCCTGTGCTTACTGCTGTTTCTTCCATATTCCGGTAATGGGCTGAAAACGCCTGTTTCGGGTCTCTGCAGAGAAAGTGTGTGCAGACTGCTGAATCCACACACGGGTTTAACTCTGGAAGTTGAGTGCACACATTGACAACCGTTCTGTTAGATAGCTGCGTTTAGGATTTAGAAGCAGATATTTCCCTGTGCTTACTGCTGTTTCTTCCATATGCCGGTAATGGGCTGAAAACGCCTGTTTTGGGACTCTGCAGAGAAAGTGTTTGCAGACTGCTGATTCCTCACACGGGTTTAACTCTGGAAGTTGAGTGCACACATTGACAACCGTTCTGTTAGATAGCTGCGTTTTGGATTTAGAAGCAGATATTTCCCTGTGCTTACTGCTGTTTCTTCCATATGCCGATAATGGGCTGAAAACGCCTGTTTTGGGACTCTGCAGAGAAAGTGTTTGCAGACTGCTGAATCCACACACGGGTTTAACTCTGGAAGTTGAGTGCACACATTGACAACCGTTCTGTTAGATAGCTGCGTTTTGGATTTAGAAGCAGATATTTCCCTGTGCTTACTGCTGTTTCTTCCAAATGCCGGTAATGGTCTGAAAACGCCTGTTTTGGGACTCTGCACAGAAAGTGTTTGCAGACTGCTGAATCCACACACCGGTTAAACTATGGAAGTTGAGTGCACACATTGACAACCGTTCTGTTAGATAGCTGCGTTTTGGATTTAGAAGCAGATATTTCCCTGTGCTTATTGCTGTTTCTTCCATATGCCGGTTATGGGCTGAAAACGCCTGTTTTGGGACTCTGCAGAGAAAGTGTTTGCAGACTGCTGAATCCACACACGGGTTTAACTCTGGAAGTTGAGTGCACACATTGTCAACCGTTCTGTTAGATAGCTGCGTTTTGGATTTAGAAGCAGATATTTCCCTGTGCTTACTGCTGTTTCTTCCAAATGCCGGTAATGGTCTGAAAACGCCTGTTTTGGGACTCTGCACAGAAAGTGTTTGCAGACTGCTGAATCCACACACCGGTTAAACTCTGGAAGTTGAGTGCACACATTGACAACCGTTCTGTTAGATAGCTGCGTTTTGGATTTAGAAGCAGATATTTCCCTGTGCTTACTGCTGTTTCTTCCATATGCCGGTAATGGGCTGAAAACGCCAGTTTTGGGACTCTGCAGAGAAAGTGTTTGCAGACTGCTGAATCCACACACGGGTTTAACTCTGGAAGTTGAGTGCACACATTGACAACCGTTCTGTTAGATAGCTGCGTTTTGGATTTAGAAGCAGATATTTCCCTGTGCTTATTGCTGTTTCTTCCATATGCCGGTAATGGGCTGAAAACGCCTGTTTTGGGACTCTGCAGATAAAGTGTTTGCAGACTGCTGAATCCAAACACGGGTTTAACTCTGGAAGTTGAGTGCACACATTGACAACCGTTCTGTTAGATAGCTGCGTTTTGGATTTAGAAGCAGATATTTCCCTGTGCTTACTGCTGTTTCTTCCATATGCCGGTTATGGGCTGAAAACGCCTGTTTTGGGACTCTGCAGAGAAAGTGTTTGCATACTGTTGAATCCACACACGGGTTTAACTCTGGAAGTTGAGTGCACACATTGACAACTGTTCTGTTAGATAGCTGCGTTTTGAATTTACAAGCAGATATTTCCCTGTGCTTACTGCTGTTTCTTCCATATGCCGGTAATGGGCTGAAAACGCCTGTTTTGGGACTCTGCAGAGAAAGTGTTTGCAGACTGCTGAATCCACACACGGGTTTAACTCTGGAAGTTGAGTGCACACATTGACAACCGTTCTGTTAGATAGCTGCGTTTTGGATTTAGAAGCAGATATTTCCCTGTGCTTACTGCTGTTTCTTCCATATGCCAGTAATGGGCTGAAAACGACTGTTTTGGGACTCTGCAGAGAAAGTGTTTGCAGACTGCTGAATCCACACACGGGTTTAACTCTGGAAGTTGAGTGCACACATTGACAACCGTTCTGTTAGATAGCTGCGTTTTGGATTTAGAAGCAGATATTTCCCTGTGCTTACTGCTGTTTCTTCCATATGCCGGTAATGGGCTGAAAACGCCTGTTTTGGGACTCTGCAGAGAAAGTGTTTGCAGACTGCTGATTCCACACACGGGTTTAGCTCTGGAAGTTGAGTGCACACATTGACAACCGTTCTGTTAGATAGCTGCGTTTTGGATTTAGAAGCTGATATTTCCCTGTGCTTACTGCTGTTTCTTCCATATGCCGGTAATGGGCTGAAAACGCCTGTTTTGGGACTCTGCAGAGAAAGTGTTTGCAGACTGCTGAATCCACACACGGGTTTAACTCTGGAAGTTGAGTGCACACATTGACAACCGTTCTGTTAGATAGCTGCGTTTTGGATTTAGAAGCAGATATTTAACTGTGCTTACTGCTGTTTCTTCCAAATGCCGGTAATGGGCTGAAAACGACTGTTTTGGGACTCTGCACAGAAAGTGTTTGCAGACTGCTGAATCCACACACCGGTTAAACTCTGGAAGTTGAGTGCACACATTGACAACCGTTCTGTTAGATAGCTGCGTTTTGGATTTAGAAGCAGATATTTCCCTGTGCTTACTGCTGTTTCTTCCATATGCCGGTAATGGGCTGAAAACGCCTGTTTTGCGACTCTGCACAGAAAGTGTTTTCAGACTGCTGAATCCACACACGGGTTTAACTCTGGAGGTTGAGCGCACACATTGAAAACCGTTCTGTTACATAGCTGCGTTTTGGATTTAGAAGCAGATATTTCCCTGTGCTTACTGCTGTTTCTTCCATATGCCGGTAATGGGCTGAAAACGCCTGTTTTGGGACTCTGCAGAGAAAGTGTTTGCAGACTGCTGAATCCACACACGGGTTTAACTCTGGAAGTTGAGTGCACACATTGACAACCGTTCTGTTAGATAGCTGCGTTTTGGATTTAGAAGCAGATATTTCCCTGTGGTTACTGCTGTTTCTTCCATATGCCGGTAATGGGCTGAAAACGCCTGTTTTGGGACTCTGCAGAGAAAGTGTTTGCAGACTGCTGAATCCACACACGGGTTTAACTCTGGAAGTTGAGTGCACACATTGACAACCGTTCTGTTCGATAGCTGCGTTTTGGATTTAGAAGCAGATATTTCCCTGTGCTTACTGCTGTTTCTTCCATATCCCGGTAATGGGCTGAAAACGCCTGTTTTGGGACTCTGCACAGAAAGTGTTTGCAGACTGCTGAATCCACACACGGGTTTAACTCTGGAAGTTGAGTGAACACATTGACAACCGTTCTGTTAGATAGCTGCGTTTTGGATTTAGAAGCTGATATTTCCCTGTGCTTACTGCTGTTTCTTCCATATGCCGGTAATGGGCTGAAAACGCCTGTTTTGGGACTCTGCAGAGAAAGTGTTTGCAGACTGCTGAATCCACCCACGGGTTTAACTCTGGAAGTTGAGTGCACACATTGACAACCGTTCTGTTAGATAGCTGCGTTTTGGATTTAGAAGCAGATATTTCCCTGTGCTTACTGCTGTTTCTTTCAAATGCCGGTAATGGGCTGAAAACGCCTGTTTTGGGACTCTGCAGAGAAAGTGTGTGCAGACTGCTGAATCCACACACGGGTTTAACTCTGGAAGTTGAGTGCACACATTGACAACCGTTCTGTTAGATAGCTGCGTTTTGGATATAGAAGCAGATATTTCCCTGTGCTTACTGCTGTTTCTTCCATATGCCGGTAATGGGCTGAAAACACCTGTTTTGGGTCTCTGCAGAGAAAGTGTTTGCAGACTGCTGAATCCACACACGGGTTTAACTCTGGAAGTTGAGTGAACACATTGACAACCGTTCTGTTAGATAGCTGCGTTTTGGATTTAGAAGCTGATATTTCCCTGTGCTTACTGCTGTTTCTTCCATATGCCGGTAATGGGCTGAAAACGCCTGTTTTGGGACTCTGCAGAGAAAGTGTTTGCAGACTGCTGAATCCACCCACGGGTTTAACTCTGGAAGTTGAGTGCACACATTGACAACCGTTCTGTTAGATAGCTGCGTTTTGGATTTAGAAGCAGATATTTCCCTGTGCTTACTGCTGTTTCTTTCAAATGCCGGTAATGGGCTGAAAACGCCTGTTTTGGGACTCTGCAGAGAAAGTGTGTGCAGACTGCTGAATCCACACACGGGTTTAACTCTGGAAGTTGAGTGCACACATTGACAACCGTTCTGTTAGATAGCTGCGTTTTGGATATAGAAGCAGATATTTCCCTGTGCTTACTGCTGTTTCTTCCATATGCCGGTAATGGGCTGAAAACGCCTGTTTCGGGTCTCTGCAGAGAAAGTGTGTGCAGACTGCTGAATCCACACACGGGTTTAACTCTGGAAGTTGAGTGCACACATTGACAACCGTTCTGTTAGATAGCTGCGTTTAGGATTTAGAAGCAGATATTTCCCTGTGCTTACTGCTGTTTCTTCCATATGCCGGTAATGGGCTGAAAACGCCTGTTTTGGGACTCTGCAGAGAAAGTGTTTGCAGACTGCTGATTCCTCACACGGGTTTAACTCTGGAAGTTGAGTGCACACATTGACAACCGTTCTGTTAGATAGCTGCGTTTTGGATTTAGAAGCAGATATTTCCCTGTGCTTACTGCTGTTTCTTCCATATGCCGATAATGGGCTGAAAACGCCTGTTTTGGGACTCTGCAGAGAAAGTGTTTGCAGACTGCTGAATCCACACACGGGTTTAACTCTGGAAGTTGAGTGCACACATTGACAACCGTTCTGTTAGATAGCTGCGTTTTGGATTTAGAAGCAGATATTTCCCTGTGCTTACTGCTGTTTCTTCCAAATGCCGGTAATGATCTGAAAACGCCTGTTTTGGGACTCTGCACAGAAAGTGTTTGCAGACTGCTGAATCCACACACCGGTTAAACTATGGAAGTTGAGTGCACACATTGACAACCGTTCTGTTAGATAGCTGCGTTTTGGATTTAGAAGCAGATATTTCCCTGTGCTTACTGCTGTTTCTTCCATATCCCGGTAAAGGGCTGAAAACGCCTGTTTTGGGACTCTGCAGAGAAAGTGTTTGCAGACTGCTGAATCCACACACGGGTTTAACTCTGGAAGTTGAGTGCACACATTGTCAACCGTTCTGTTAGATAGCTGCGTTTTGGATTTAGAAGCAGATATTTCCCTGTGCTTACTGCTGTTTCTTCCAAATGCCGGTAATGGTCTGAAAACGCCTGTTTTGGGACTCTGCACAGAAAGTGTTTGCAGACTGCTGAATCCACACACCGGTTAAACTCTGGAAGTTGAGTGCACACATTGACAACCGTTCTGTTAGATAGCTGCGTTTTGGATTTAGAAGCAGATATTTCCCTGTGCTTACTGCTGTTTCTTCCATATGCCGGTAATGGGCTGAAAACGCCTGTTTTGGGACTCTGCAGAGAAAGTGTTTGCAGACTGCTGAATCCACACACGGGTTTAACTCTGGAAGTTGAGTGCACACATTGACAACCGTTCTGTTAGATAGCTGCGTTTTGGATTTAGAAGCAGATATTTCCCTGTGCTTACTGCTGTTTCTTCCATATGCCGGTAATGGGCTGAAAACGCCTGTTTTGGGACTCTGCAGAGAAAGTGTTTGCAGACTGCTGAATCCACACACGGGTTTAACTCTGGAAGTTGAGTGCACACATTGACAACCGTTCTGTTAGATAGCTGCGTTTTGGATTTAGAAGCTGATATTTCCCTGTGCTTACTGCTGTTTCTTCCATATGCGGGTAATGGGCTGAAAACGCCTGTTTTGGGACTCTGCAGAGAAAGTGTTTGCAGACTGCTGAATCCACACACGGGTTTAACTCTGGAAGTTGAGTGCACACATTGACAACCGTTCTGTTAGATAGCTGCGTTTTGGATTTAGAAGCAGATATTTAACTGTGCTTACTGCTGTTTCTTCCAAATGCCGGTAATGGGCTGAAAACGACTGTTTTGGGACTCTGCACAGAAAGTGTTTGCAGACTGCTGAATCCACACACCGGTTAAACTCTGGAAGTTGAGTGCACACATTGACAACCATTCTGTTAGATAGCTGCGTTTTGGATTTAGAAGCAGATATTTCCCTGTGCTTACTGCTGTTTCTTCCATATGCTGGTAATGGGCTGAAAACGCCTGTTTTGCGACTCTGCACAGAAAGTGTTTTCAGACTGCTGAATCCACACACGGGTTTAACTCTGGAGGTTGAGCGCACACATTGACAACCGTTCTGTTACATAGCTGCGTTTTGGATTTAGAAGCAGATATTTCCCTGTGCTTACTGCTGTTTCTTCCATATCCCGGTAATGGGCTGAAAACGCCTGTTTTGGGACTCTGCACAGAAAGTGTTTGCAGACTGCTGAATCCACACACGGGTTTAACTCTGGAAGTTGAGTGCACACATTGACAACCGTTCTGTTAGATAGCTGCGTTTTGGATTTAGAAGCAGATATTTCCCTGTGGTTACTGCTGTTTCTTCCATATGCCGGTAATGGGCTGAAAACGCCTGTTTTGGGACTCTGCAGAGAAAGTGTTTGCAGACTGCTGAATCCACACACGGGTTTAACTCTGGAAGTTGAGTGCACACATTGACAACCGTTCTGTTAGATAGCTGCGTTTTGGATTTAGAAGCAGATATTTCCCTGTGCTTACTGCTGTTTCTTCCATATCCCGGTAATGGGCTGAAAACGCCTGTTTTGGGACTCTGCACAGAAAGTGTTTGCAGACTGCTGAATCCACACACGGGTTTAACTCTGGAAGTTGAGTGAACACATTGACAACCGTTCTGTTAGATAGCTGCGTTTTGGATTTAGAAGCTGATATTTCCCTGTGCTTACTGCTGTTTCTTCCATATGCCGGTAATGGGCTGAAAACGCCTGTTTTGGGACTCTGCAGAGAAAGTGTTTGCAGACTGCTGAATCCACCCACGGGTTTAACTCTGGAAGTTGAGTGCACACATTGACAACCGTTCTGTTAGATAGCTGCGTTTTGGATTTAGAAGCTGATATTTCCCTGTGCTTACTGCTGTTTCTTCCAAATGCCGGTAATGGGCTGAAAACGCCTGTTTTGGGACTCTGCAGAGAAAGTGTTTGCAGACTGCTGAATCCACACACCGGTTAAACTCTGGAAGTTGAGTGCACACATTGACAACCGTTCTGTTAGATAGCTGCGTTTTGGATTTAGAAGCAGATATTTCCCTGTGCTTACTGCTGTTTCTTCCATATGCCGGTAATGGGCTGAAAACACCTGTTTTGCGACTCTGCACAGAAAGTGTTTTCAGACTGCTGAATCCACACACGGGTTTAATTCTGGAGGTTGAGCGCACACATTGACAACCGTTCTGTTACATAGCTGCGTTTTGGATTTAGAAGCAGATATTTCCCTGTGCTTACTGCTGTTTCTTCCATATGCCGGTAATGGGCTGAAAACGCCTGTTTTGGGACTCTGCAGAGAAAGTGTTTGCAGACTGCTGAATCCACACACGGGTTTAACTCTGGAAGTTGAGTGCACACATTGACAACCGTTCTGTTAGATAGCTGCGTTTTGGATTTAGAAGCAGATATTTCCCTGTGGTTACTGCTGTTTCTTCCATATGCCGGTAATGGGCTGAAAACGCCTGTTTTGGGACTCTGCAGAGAAAGTGTTTGCAGACTGCTGAATCCACACACGGGTTTAACTCTGGAAGTTGAGTGCACACATTGACAACCGTTCTGTTAGATAGCTGCGTTTTGGATTTAGAAGCAGATATTTCCCTGTGCTTACTGCTGTTTCTTCCATATCCCGGTAATGGGCTGAAAACGCCTGTTTTGGGACTCTGCACAGAAAGTGTTTGCAGACTGCTGAATCCACACACGGGTTTAACTCTGGAAGTTGAGTGAACACATTGACAACCGTTCTGTTAGATAGCTGCGTTTTGGATTTAGAAGCTGATATTTCCCTGTGCTTACTGCTGTTTCTTCCATATGCCGGTAATGGGCTGAAAACGCCTGTTTTGGGACTCTGCAGAGAATGTGTTTGCAGACTGCTGAATCCACCCACGGGTTTAACTCTGGAAGTTGAGTGCACACATTGACAACCGTTCTGTTAGATAGCTGCGTTTTGGATTTAGAAGCTGATATTTCCCTGTGCTTACTGCTGTTTCTTCCAAATGCCGGTAATGGGCTGAAAACGCCTGTTTTGGGACTCTGCAGAGAAAGTGTTTGCAGACTGCTGAATCCTCACACGGGTTTAACTCTGGAAGTTGAGTGCACACATTGACAACCGTTCTGTTAGATAGCTGCGTTTTGGATTTAGAAGCAGATATTTCCCTGTGCTTACTGCTGTTTCTTCCATATGCCGGTAATGGGCTGAAAACGCCTGTTTTGGGACTCTGCAGAGAAAGTGTTTGCAGACTGCTGAATCCACACACGGGTTTAACTCTGGAAGTTGAGTGCACACATTGTCAACCGTTCTGTTAGATAGCTGCGTTTTGGATTTAGAAGCAGATATTTCCCTGTGCTTACTGCTGTTTCTTCCAAATGCCGGTAATGGTCTGAAAACGCCTGTTTTGGGACTCTGCACAGATAGTGTTTGCAGACTGCTGAATCCACACACCGGTTAAACTCTGGAAGTTGAGTGCACACATTGACAACCGTTCTGTTAGATAGCTGCGTTTTGGATTTAGAAGCAGATACTTCCCTGTGCTTACTGCTGTTTCTTCCATATGCCGGTAACGGGCTGAAAACGCCTGTTTTGGGACTCTGCAGAGAAAGTGTTTGCAGACTGCTGAATCCACACACGGGTTTAACTCTGGAAGTTGAGTGCACACATTTTCAACCGTTCTGTTAGATAGCTGCGTTTTGGATTTAGAAGCAGATATTTCCCTGTGCTTACTGCTGTTTCTTCCAAATGCCTGTAATGGTCTGAAAACGCCTGTTTTGGGACTCTGCACAGAAAGTGTTTGCAGACTGCTGAATCCACACACAGGTTAAACTCTGGAAGTTGAGTGCACACATTGACAACCGTTCTGTTAGATAGCTGCGTTTTGGATTTAGAAGCAGATATTTCCCTGTGCTTACTGCTGTTTCTTCCATATGCCGGTAATGGGCTGAAAACGCCAGTTTTGGGACTCTGCAGAGAAAGTGTTTGCAGACTGCTGAATCCACACACGGGTTTAACTCTGGAAGTTGAGTGCACACATTGACAAGCGTTCTGTTAGATAGCTGCGTTTTGGATTTAGAAGCAGATATTTCCCTGTGTTTACTGCTGTTTCTTCCATATGCCGGTAATGGGCTGAAAACGCCTGTTTTGGGACTCTGCAGAGAAAGTGTTTGCAGACTGCTGAATCCACACACGGGTTTAACTCTGGAAGTTGAGTGCACACATTGACAACCGTTCTGTTAGATAGCTGCGTTTTGGATTTAGAAGCAGATATTTCCCTGTGCTTACTGCTGTTTCTTCCATATGCCGGTTATGGGCTGAAAACGCCTGTTCTGGGACTCTGCAGAGAAAGTGTTTGCAGACTGCTGAATCCACACACGGGTTTAACTCTGGAAGTTGAGTGCACACATTGACAACTGTTCTGTTAGATAGCTGCGTTTTGAATTTACAAGCAGATATTTCCCTGTGCTTACTGCTCTTTCTTCCATATGCCGGTAATGGGCTGAAAACGCCAGTTTTGGGACTCTGCAGAGAAAGTGTTTGCAGACTGCTGAATCCACACACGGGTTTAACTCTGGAAGTTGAGTGCACACATTGACAACCGTTCTGTTAGATAGCTGCGTTTTGGATATAGAAGCAGATATTTCCCTGTGCTTACTGCTGTTTCTTCCATATGCCGGTAATGGGCTGAAAACGCCTGTTTCGGGTCTCTGCAGAGAAAGTTTGTGCAGACTGCTGAATCCACACACGGGTTTAACTCTGGAAGTTGAGTGCACACATTGACAACCGTTCTGTTAGATAGCTGCGTTTAGGATTTAGAAGCAGATATTTCCCTGTGCTTACTGCTGTTTCTTCCAAATGCCGGTAATGGGCTGAAAACGCCTGTTTTGGGACTCTGCAGAGAAAGTGTTTGCAGACTGCTGATTCCTCACACGGGTTTAACTCTGGAAGTTGAGTGCACACATTGACAACCGTTCTGTTAGATAGCTGCGTTTTGGATTTAGAAGCAGATATTTCCCTGTGCTTACTGCTGTTTCTTCCATATGCCGGTTATGGGCTGAAAACGCCTGTTCTGGGACTCTGCAGAGAAAGTGTTTGCAGACTGCTGAATCCACACACGGGTTTAACTCTGGAAGTTGAGTGCACACATTGACAACTGTTCTGTTAGATAGCTGCGTTTTGAATTTACAAGCAGATATTTCCCTGTGCTTACTGCTCTTTTTTCCATATGCCGGTAATGGGCTGAAAACGCCAGTTTTGGGACTCTGCAGAGAAAGTGTTTGCAGACTGCTGAATCCACACACGGGTTTAACTCTGGAAGTTGAGTGCACACATTGACAACCGTTCTGTTAGATAGCTGCGTTTTGGATTTAGAAGCAGATATTTCCCTGTGCTTACTGCTGTTTCTTCCATATGCCGGTAATGGGCTGAAAACGCCTGTTTTGGGACTCTGCAGAGAAAGTGTTTGCAGACTGCTGAATCCACACACGGGTTTAACTCTGGAAGTTGAGTGCACACATTGTCAACCGTTCTGTTAGATAGCTGCGTTTTGGATTTAGAAGCAGATATTTCCCTGTGCTTACTGCTTTTTCTTCCATATGCCGGTAATGGGCTGAAAACGCCTGTTTTGGGACTCTGCAGAGAAAGTGTTTGCAGACTGCTGAATCCACACACGGGTTTAACTCTGGAGGTTGAGTGCACACATTGACAACCGTTCTGTTAGATAGCTGCGTTTTGGATTTAGAAGCAGATATTTCCCTGTGCTTACTGCTGTTTCTTCCATATGCCGGTAATGGGCTGAAAACGCCTGTTTGGGACTCTGCAGAGAAAGTGTTTGCAGACTGCTGAATCCACACACGGGTTTAACTCTGGAAGTTGAGTGCACACACTGACAACCGTTCTGTTAGATAGCTGCGTTTTGGATTTAGAAGCAGATATTTCCCTGTGCTAACTGCTGTTTCTTCCATATGCCGGTAATGGGCTGAAAACGCCTGTTTTGGGACTCTGCAGAGAAAGTGTTTGCAGACTGCTGAATCCTCACACGGGTTTAACTCTGGAAGTTGAGTGCACACATTGACAACCGTTCTGTTAGATAGCTGCGTTTTGGATTTAGAAGCAGATATTTCCCTGTGCTTACTGCTGTTTCTTGCATATGGCGGTTATGGGCTGAAAACGCATGTTTTGGGACTCTGCACAGAAAGTGTTTGCAGACTGCTGAATCCACACACGGGTTTAACTCTGGAAGTTGAGTGCACACATTGACAACCGTTCTGTTAGATAGCTGCGTTTTGGATTTAGAAGCAGATATTTCCCTGTGCTTACTGCTGTTTCTTCCATATGCCGGTAATGGGCTGAAAACGCCAGTTTTGGGACTCTGCAGAGAAAGTGTTTGCAGACTGCTGAATCCACACACGGGTTTAACTCTGGAAGTTGAGTGCACACATTGACAACCGTTCTGTTAGATAGCTGCGTTTTCGAATTAGAAGCTGATATTTCCCTGTGCTTACTGCTGTTTCTTCCATATGCCGGTAATGGGCTGAAAACGCCTGTTTTGGGACTCTGCAGAGAAAGTGTTTGCAGACTGCTGAATCCACACACGGGTTTAACTCTGGAAGTTGAGTGCACACATTGACAACCGTTCTGTTAGATAGCTGCGTTTTGGATTTAGAAGCAGATATTTCCCTGTGCTTACTGCTGTTTCTTCCATATGCCGGTAATGGGCTGAAAACGCCTGCTTTGGGACTCTGCACAGAAAGTGTTTGCAGACTGCTGAATCCACACACGGGTTTAACTCTGGAAGTTGAGTGAACACATTGACAACCGTTCTGTTAGATAGCTGCGTTTTGGATTTAGAAACTGATATTTCCCTGTGCTTACTGCTGTTTCTTCCATATGCCGGTAATGGGCTGAAAACGCCTCTTTTGGGACTCTGCAGAGAAAGTGTTTGCAGACTGCTGAATCCACACACGGGTTTAACTCTGGAAGTTGAGTGCACACATTGACAACCGTTCTGTTAGATAGCTGCGTTTTGGATTTAGAAGCAGATATTTCCCTGTGCTTACTGCTGTTTCTTCCATATGCCGGTAATGGGCTGAAAACGCCTGTTTTGGGACTCTGCAGAGAAAGTGTTTGCAGACTGCTGAATCCACACACGGGTTTAACTCTGGAGGTTGAGTGCACACATTGACAACCGTTCTGTTAGATAGCTGCGTTTTGGATTTAGAAGCAGATATTTCCCTGTGCTTACTGCTGTTTCTTCCATATGCCGGTAATGGGCTGAAAACGCCTGTTTTGGGACTCTGCAGAGAAAGTGTTTGCAGACTGCTGAATCCACACACGGGTTTAACTCTGGAAGTTGAGTGCACACATTGACAACCGTTCTGTTAGATAGCTGCGTTTTGGATTTAGAAGCAGATATTTCCCTGTGCTTACTGCTGTTTCTTCCAAATGCCGGTAATGGGCTGAAAACGCCTGTTTTGCGACTCTGCAGAGAAAGTGTTTGCAGACTGCTGAATCCACACACCGGCTTAATTCTGGAAGTTGAGTGCACACATTGACAACCGTTCTGTTAGATAGCTGCGTTTTGGATTTAGAAGCAGATATTTCCCTGTGCTTACTGCTGTTTCTTCCATATGGCGGTTATGGGCTGAAAACCCCTGTTTTGGGACTCTGCACAGAAAGTGTTTGCAGACTGCTGAATCCACACACGGGTTTAACTCTGGAAGTTGAGTGCACACATTGACAACCGTTCTGTTAGATAGCTGCGTTTTGGATTTAGAAGCAGATATTTCCCTGTGCTTACTGCTGTTTCTTCCATATGCCGGTAATGGGCTGAAAACGCCTGTTTTGGGACTCTGCAGAGAAAGTGTTTGCAGACTGCTGAATCCACACACGGGTTTAACTCTGGAAGTTGAGTGCACACATTGACAACAGTTCTGTTAGATAGCTGCGTTTTGGATTTAGAAGCTGATATTTCCCTGTGCTTACTGCTGTTTCTTCCATATGCCGGTAATGGGCTGAAAACGCCTGTTTTGGGACTCTGCAGAGAAAGTGTTTGCAGACTGCTGAATCCACACACGGGTTTAACTCTGGAAGTTGAGTGCACACATTGACAACCGTTCTGTTAGATAGCTGCGTTTTGGATTTAGAAGCAGATATTTCCCTGTGCTTACTGCTGTTTCTTCCATATGCCGGTAATGGGCTGAAAACGCCTGTTTTGGGACTCTGCAGAGAAAGTGTTTGCAGACTGCTGAATCCACCCACGGGTTTAACTCTGGAAGTTGAGTGAACACATTGACAACCGTTCTGTTAGATAGCTGCGTTTTGGATTTAGAAGCTGATATTTCCCTGTGCTTACTGCTGTTTCTTCCATATGCCGGTAATGGGCTGAAAACGCCTATTTTGGGACTCTGCAGAGAAAGTGTTTGCAGACTGCTGAATCCACCCACCGGGTTAACTCTGGAAGTTGAGTGCACACATTGACAGCCGTTCTGTTAGATAGCTGCGTTTTGGATTTAGAAGCAGATATTTCCCTGTGCTTACTGCTGTTTCTTTCAAATGCCGGTAATGGGCTGAAAACGCCTGTTTTGGGACTCTGCAGAGAAAGTGTGTGCAGACTGCTGAATCCACACACGGGTTTAACTCTGGAAGTTGAGTGCACACATTGACAACCGTTCTGTTAGATAGCTGCGTTTTGGATATAGAAGCAGATATTTCCCTGTGCTTACTGCTGTTTCTTCCATATGCCGGTAATGGGCTGAAAACGCCTGTTTTGGGTCTCTGCAGAGAAAGTGTTTGCAGACTGCTGAATCCACACACGGGTTTAACTCTGGAAGTTGAGTGCACACATTGACAACCGTTCTGTTAGATAGCTGCGTTTAGGATTTAGAAGCAGATATTTCCCTGTGCTTACTGCTGTTTCTTCCATATGCCGGTAATGGGCTGAAAACGCCTCTTTTGGGACTCTGCAGAGAAAGTGTTTGCAGACTGCTGAATCCACACACGGGTTTAACTCTGGAAGTTGAGTGCACACATTGACAACCGTTCTGTTAGATAGCTGCGTTTTGGATTTAGAAGCAGATATTTCCCTGTGCTTACTGCTGTTTCTTCCATATGCCGGTAATGGGCTGAAAACGCCTGTTTTGGGACTCTGCAGAGAAAGTGTTTGCAGACTGCTGAATCCACACACGGGTTTAACTCTGGAGGTTGAGTGCACACATTGACAACCGTTCTGTTAGATAGCTGCGTTTTGGATTTAGAAGCAGATATTTCCCTGTGCTTACTGCTGTTTCTTCCATATGCCGGTAATGGGCTGAAAACGCCTGTTTTGGGACTCTGCAGAGAAAGTGTTTGCAGACTGCTGAATCCACACACGGGTTTAACTCTGGAAGTTGAGTGCACACATTGACAACCGTTCTGTTAGATAGCTGCGTTTTGGATTTAGAAACAGATATTTCCCTGTGCTTACTGCTGTTTCTTCCAAATGCCGGTAATGGGCTGAAAACGCCTGTTTTTGGACTCTGCAGAGAAAGTGTTTGCAGACTGCTGAATCCTCACACGGGTTTAACTCTGGAAGTTGAGTGCAGACATTGACAACCGTTCTGTTAGATAGCTGCGTTTTGGATTTAGAAGCAGATATTGCACTGTGCTTACTGCTGTTTCTTCCATATGGCGGTTATGGGCTGAAAACGCCTGTTTTGGGACTCTGCACAGAAAGTGTTTGCAGACTGCTGAATCCACACACGGGTTTAACTCTGGAAGTTGAGTGAACACATTGACAACCGTTCTGTTAGATAGCTGCGTTTTGGATTTAGAAGCAGATATTTCCCTGTGCTTACTGCTGTTTCTTCCATATGCCGGTAATGGGCTGAAAACGCCTGTTTTGGGACTCTGCAGAGAAAGTGTTTGCAGACTGCTGAATCCACCCACGGGTTTAACTCTGGAAGTTGAGTGCACACATTGACAACCGTTCTGTTAGATAGCTGCGTTTTGGATTTAGAAGCAGATATTTCCCTGTGCTTACTGCTGTTTCTTTCAAATGCCGGTAATGGGCTGAAAACGCCTGTTTTGGGACTCTGCAGAGAAAGTGTGTGCAGACTGCTGAATCCACACACGGGTTAAACTCTGGAAGTTGAGTGCACACATTGACAACCGTTCTGTTAGATAGCTGCGTTTTGGATATAGAAGCAGATATTTCCCTGTGCTTACTGCTGTTTCTTCCATATGCCGGTAATGGGCTGAAAACGCCTGTTTCGGGTCTCTGCAGAGAAAGTGTGTGCAGACTGCTGAATCCACACACGGGTTTAACTCTGGAAGTTGAGTGCACACATTGAAAACCGTTCTGTTAGATAGCTGCGTTTAGGATTTAGAAGCAGATATTTCCCTGTGCTTACTGCTGTTTCTTCCATATGCCGGTAATGGGCTGAAAACGCCTGTTTTGGGACTCTGCAGAGAAAGTGTTTGCAGACTGCTGATTCCTCACACGGGTTTAACTCTGGAAGTTGAGTGCACACATTGACAACCGTTCTGTTAGATAGCTGCGTTTTGGATTTAGAAGCAGATATTTCCCTGTGCTTACTGCTGTTTCTTCCATATGCCGATAATGGGCTGAAAACGCCTGTTTTGGGACTCTGCAGAGAAAGTGTTTGCAGACTGCTGAATCCACACACGGGTTTAACTCAGGAAGTTGAGTGCACACATTTTCAACCGTTCTGTTAGATAGCTGCGTTTTGGATTTAGAAGCAGATATTTCCCTGTGCTTACTGCTGTTTCTTCCAAATGCCGGTAATGGTCTGAAAACGCCTGTTTTGGGACTCTGCACAGAAAGTGTTTGCAGACTGCTGAATCCACACACCGGTTAAACTATGGAAGTTGAGTGCACACATTGACAACCGTTCTGTTAGATAGCTGCGTTTTGGATTTAGAAGCAGATATTTCCCTGTGCTTACTGCTGTTTCTTCCATATGCCGGTAATGGGCTGAAAACGCCTGTTTTGGGACTCTGCAGAGAAAGTGTTTGCAGACTGCTGAATCCACACACCGGGTTTAACTCTGGAAGTTGAGTGCACACATTGTCAACCGTTCTGTTAGATAGCTGCGTTTTGGATTTAGAAGCAGATATTTCCCTGTGCTTACTGCTGTTTCTTCCAAATGCCGGTAATGGTC
>NW_026989578.1:0-12695 GCF_030222135.1 Aotus nancymaae | reverse complement strand
GAGTTAAACCCGTGTGTGGATTCAGCAGTCTGCAAACACTTTCTCTGCAAAGTCCCAAAACAGGCGTTTTCAGCCCTTTACCGGCATATGGAAGAAACAGCAGTAAGCACAGGGAAATATCTGCTTCTAAATCCAAAACGCAGCTATCTAACAGAATGGTTGTCAATGTGTGCACTCAACTTCCAGAGTTAAACCCGTGTGTGGATTCAGCAGTCTGCAAACACTTTCTCTGCAGAGTCCCAAAACAGGTGTTTTCAGCCCATTACCGGCATATGGAAGAAACAGCAGTAAGCACAGGGAAATATCTGCTTCTAAATCCAAAACGCAGCTATCTAACAGAACGGTTGTCAATGTGTGCACTCAACGTCCAGAGTTAAACCCGTGTGTGGATTCAGCAGTCTGCAAACACTTTCTCTGCAGAGTCCCAAAACAGGCGTTTTCAGCCGATTACCGGCATAGGGAAGAAACAGCAGTAAGCACAGGGAAATATCTGCTTCTAAATCCAAAACGCAGCTATCTAACAGAACGGTTGTCAATGTGTGCACTCAACTTCCAGAGTTAAACCCGTGTGTGGATTCAGCAGTCTGCAAACACTTTCTCTGCAGAGTCCCAAAACAGGCGATTTCAGCCCATTACCGGCATATGGAAGAAACAGGAGTAAGCACAGGTAAATATCTGCTTCTAAATCCAAAACGCAGCTATCTAACAGAACGGTTGTCAATGTGTGCACTCAACTTCCGGAGTTAAACCCGTGTGTGGATTCAGCAGTCTGCAATCACTTTCTCTGCAGAGTCCCAAAACAGGCGTTTTCAGCCCATTACCGTCATATGGAAGAATCAGCAGTAAGCACAGGGAAATATCTGCTTCTAAATCCAAAACGCAGCTATCTTACAGAACGGTTGTCAATGTGTGCACTCAACTTCCGAAGTTAAACCCGTGTGTGGATTCAGCAGTCTGCAATCACTTTCTCTGCAGAGTCCCAAAGCAGGCGTTTTCAGCCCATTACCGGCATATGGAAGAAACAGCAGTAAGCCCAGGGAAATATCTGCTTCTAAATCCAAAACGCAGCTATCTAACAGAACGGTTGTCAATGTGTGCACTCAACTTCCAGAGGTAAACCCGTGTGTGGATTCAGCAGTCTGCAAACAGTTTCTCTACAGAGTCCCAAAACAGGCGTTTTCAGCCCTTTACCGGCACATGGAAGAAACAGCAGTAAGCACAGGGAAATATCTGCTTCTAAATCCAAAACGCACCTATCTAACAGAACGGTTGTCAATGTGTGCACTCAACTTCCAGAGTTAAACCCGTGTGTGGATTCAGCAGTCTGCAAACACTTTCTCTGCATAGTCCCAAAACAGGCGTTTTCTGCCTATTACCGGCATATGGAAGAAACAGCAGTAAGCACAGAGAAATATCAGCTTCTAAATCCAAAGCGCAGCTATCTAACAGAACGGTTGTCAATGTGTGCACTCAACTTCCAGAGTTAAACCCGTGTGTGGATTCAGCAGTCTGCAAACACTTTCTCTGCAGAGTCCCAAAACAGGCGTTTTCAGCCCATTACCGGCATATGGAATAAACGGCAGTAAGCACAGGGAAATATCTGCTTCTATATCCAAAACGCAGCTATCTAACAGAACGGTTGTCAATGTGTGCACTCAACTTCCAGAGTTAAACCCGTGTGTGGCTTCAGCAGTCTGCAAACACTTTCTCTGCAGAGTCCCTAAACAGGCGTTTTCAGCCCATTACCGGCTTATGGAAGAAACAGCAGTAAGCCCAGGGAAATATCTGCTTCTAAATCCAAAATGCAGCTATGTAACAGAACGGTTGTCAAAGTGTGCACTCAAATTCCAGAGTTAAACGCGTGTGTGGATTCAGCAGTCTGCAATCACTTTCTCTGCATAGTCCCAAAACAGGCGTTTTCAGCCCATTACCGGCATATGGAAGAAACAGCAGTAAGCACAGGGAAATATCAGTTTCTAAATCCAAAACGCAGCTATCTAACAGAACGGTTGTCTATGTGTGCACTCAACTTCCAGAGTTAAACCCGTGTGTGGATTCAGCAGTCTGCAAACACTTTCTCTGCAGAGTCGCAAAACAGGCGTTTTCAGCCCATTACCGGCATATGGAAGAAACAGCAGTAAGCCCAGGGAAATATCTGCTTCTAAATCCAAAAAGCAGCTACCTAACAGAATGGTTGTCAATGTGTGCACTCAACTTCCAGAGTTAAACCCGTGTGTGGATTCAGCAGTCTGCAAACACTTTCTCTGCAGAGTCCCAAAACAGGCGTTTTCAGGCCATTACCGGCATATGGAAGAAACGGCAGTAAGCACAGGGAAATATCTGCTTCTAAATCCAAAACGCAGCTATCTAACAGAACGGTTGTCAATGTGTGCACTCAACTTCCAGAGTTAAACCCGTGTGTGTATTCAGCAGTCTGCACACACTTTCTCTGCAGAGTCCCAAAACAGGCGTTTTCAGCCCATTACCGGCATATGGAAGAAACAGCAGTAAGCACAGGGAAATATCTGCTTCTAAATCCAAAACGCAGCTCTCTAACAGAACGGTTGTCAATGTGTGCACTCAACTTCCAGAGTTAAACCCGTGTGTGGATTCAGCAGTCTGCAAACACTTTCTCTGCAGAGTCCCAAAACAGGCGTTTTCAGCCCATTGCCAGCATATGGAAGAAACGGCAGTAAGCACAGGGAAATATCTGCTTCTAAATCCAAAAGGCAGCTATCTAACAGAACGGTTGTCAATGTGAGTACTCAACTTCCAGAGTTAAACCCGTGTGTGGATTCAGCAGTCTGCAAACACTTTCTCTGCCGAGTCCCAAAACAGGCGTTTTCAGCCCATTACCGGCACATGGAAGAAACAGCAGAAAGCACAGGGAAATATCTGCTTCTAAATCCAAAACGCAGCTATCTAACAGAACGGTTGTCAATGTGTGCACTCAACTTCCAGAGTTAAACCCGTGTGTGGATTCAACAGTCTGCAAACACTTTCTCTGCAGAGTCCCAAAACAGGCGTTTTCAGCCCTTTACCGGTATATGGTAGAAACGGCAGTAAGCACAGGGAAATATCTGCTTCTAAATCCAAAACGCAGCTATCTAACAGAACGGTTGTCAATGTGTGCACTCAACTTCCAGAGTTAAACCCGTGTGTGGATTCAGCAGTCTGCAAACACTTTCACTGCAGAGTCCCAAAACAGGCGTTTTCAGCACATTACCGGCATATGGAAGATACAGCAGTAAGCACAGGGAAATATCTGCTTCTAAATCCAAAACGCAGCTATCTAACAGAACGTTTGTCAATGTGTGCACTCAACTTCCAGAGTTAAACCCGTGTGTGGATTCAGCAGTCTGCAAACACTTTCTCTGCAGAGTCCCAAAACAGGCGTTTTCAGCCCATTACCGGCATATGGAAGAAACAGCAGTAAGCACAGGGAAATATTTGCTTCTCAATCCAAAATGCAGCTATCTAACGGAACGGTTGTCAATGTGTGCACTCAACTTCCAGAGTTAAATCCGTGTGTGGATTCAGCAGTCTGCAATCACTTTCTCTGCATAGTCCCAAAACAGGCGTTTTCAGCCCATTACCGGCATATGGAAGAAACAGCAGTAAGCACAGCGAAATATCAGTTTCTAAATCCAAAACGCAGCTATCTAACAGAACGGTTGTCTATGTGTGCACTCAACTTCCAGAGTTAAACCCGTGTGTGGATTCAGGAGTCTGCAAACACTTTCTCTGCAGAGTCCCAAAACAGGCGTTTTCAGCCCATTACCGGCATATGGAAGAAACAGCAGTAAGCCCAGGGAAATATCTGCTTCTAAATCCAAAACGCAGCTACCTAACAGAATGGTTGTCAATGTGTGCACTCAACTTCCAGAGTTAAACCCGTGTGTGGATTCAGCAGTCTGCAAACACTTTCTCTGCTGAGTCCCAAAACAGGCGTTTTCAGGCCATTACCGGCATATGGAAGAAACGGCAGTAAGCACAGGGAAATATCTGCTTCTAAATCCAAAACGCAGCTATCTAACAGAACGGTTGTCAATGTGTGCACTCAACTTCCAGAGTTAAACCCGTGTGTGTATTCAGCAGTCTGCACACACTTTCTGTGCAGAGTCCCAAAACAGGCGTTTTCAGCCCATTACCGGCATATGGAAGAAACGGCAGTAAGCACAGGGAAATATCTGCTTCTAAATCCAAAACGCAGCTATCTAACAGAACGGTTGTCAATGTGTGCACTCAACTTCCAGAGTTAAACCCGTGTGTGGATTCAGCAGTCTGCAAACACTTTCTCTGCAGAGTCCCAAAACAGGCGTTTTCAGCCAATTACCGGCATATGGAAGAAACAGCAGTAAGTACAGGGAAATATCTGCTTCTAAATCCAAAACACAGCTATCTTACAGAACGGTTGTCAATGTGTGCACTCAACTTCCAGAGTTAAAACCGTGTGTGGATTCAGCAGTCTGCAAACACTTTCTCTGCAGAGTCCCAAAACAGGCGTTTTCAGCCCATTACCGGCATATGGAAGAAACAGCAGTAAGCCCAGGGAAATATCTGCTTCTAAATCCAAAACGCAGCTATCTAACAGAACGGTTGTCAATGTGTACACTCAACTTCCAGAGTTAAACCCGTGTGTGGATTCAGCAGTCTGCAAACACTTTCTCTGCAGAGTCCCAACACAGGCGTTTTCAGGCCATAACCGGCATAAGGAAGAAACAGCAGAAAGCACAGGGAAATATCTGCTTCTAAATCCAAAACACAGCTATCTAACAGAACGGTTGTCAAAGTGTGCACTCAACTTCCAGAGTTAAACCCGTGTGTGGATTCAGCAGTCTGCAAACACTTTCTCTGCAGAGTCCCAAAACAGGCGTTTTCAGTCCATTACCGGCATATGGAAGAAACAGCAGTAAGCACAGGGAAATATCTGCTTCTAAATCCAAAACGCAGCTCTCTAACAGAACGGTAGTCAATGTGTGATCTCAACTTCCAGAGTTAAACCCGTGTGTGGATTCAGCAGTCTGCAAACACTTTCTCTGCAGAGTCCCAAAACAGGCGTTTTCAGCCCATTACCAGCCTATGGAAGTAACGGCAGTAAGCACAGGGAAATATCTGCTTCTAAATCCAAAACGCAGCTATCTAACAGAACGGTTGTCAATGTGTGCACTCAACTTCCAGAGTTACACCCGTGTGTGGATTCAGCAGTCTGCAAACACTTTCTCTGCAGAGTCCCAAAACAGGCGTTTTCAGCCCATTGCCAGCATATGGAAGAAACGGCGGTAAGCCCAGGGAAATATCTGCTTCTAAATCCAAAAGGCAGCTATCTAACAGAACGGTTGTCAATGTGTGTACTCAACTTCCAGAGTTAAACCCGTGTGTGGATTCAGCAGTCTGCAAACACTTTCTCTGCAGAGTCCCAAAACAGGCGTTTTCAGCCCATTACCGGCACATGGAAGAAACAGCAGAAAGCACAGGGAAATATCTGCTTCTAAATCCAAAACGCAGCTATCTAACAGAACGGTTGTCAATGTGTGCACTCAACTTCCAGAGTTAAACCCGTGTGTGGATTCAACAGTCTGCAAACACTTTCTCTGCAGAGTCCCAAAACAGGCGTTTTCAGCCCTTTACCGGTATATGGTAGAAACGGCAGTAAGCACAGGGAAATATCTGCTTCTAAATCCAAAACGCAGCTATCTAACAGAACGGTTGTCAATGTTTGCACTCAACTTCCAGAGTTAAACCCGTGTGTGTATTCAGCAGTCTGCACACACTTTCTCTGCAGAGTCCCATAACAGGCGTTTTCAGCCCATTACCGGCATATGGAAGAAACAGCAGTAAGCACAGGGAAATATCTGCTTCTAAATCCAAAACGTAGCTATCTAACAGAACGGTTGTCAATGTGTGTACTCAACTTCCAGAGTTAAACCCGTGTGTGGATTCAGCAGTCTGCAAACACTTTCTCTGCAGAGTCCCAAAACAGGCGTTTTCAGGCCATTACCGGCATATAGAAGAAACGGCAGTAAGCACAGGGAAATATCTGCTTCTAAATCCAAAACGCAGCTATCTAACAGAACGGTTGTCAATGTGTCCACTCAACTTCCAGAGTTAAACCCGTGTGTGGATTCAGCAGTCTGCAAACACTTTCTCTGCAGAGTCCCAAAACAGGCGTTTTCAGCCCATTACCGGCATATGGGAGAAACAGCAGTAAGACCAGGGAAATATCTGCTTCTAAATCCAAAACACAGCTATCTAACATAACGGTTGTCAATGTGTGCACTCAACTTCCAGAGTTAAACCCGTGTGTGGATTCAGCAGTCTGCAAAAACTTTCTCTGCAGAGTCCCAAAACAGGAGTTTTCAGCCCATTACCGGCATATGGAAGAAACAGCAGTAACACAGGGAAATATCTGCTTCTAAATCCAAACCGCAGCTCTCTAACAGAACGGTAGTCAATGTGTCCACTCAATTTCCAGAGTTAAACCCGTGTGTGGATTCAGCAGTCTGCAAACACTTTCTCTGCAGAGTCCCAAAACAGGCGTTTTCAGCCCATTACCAGCATATGGATGTAACGGCAGTAAGCACAGGGAAATATCTGCTTTTAAATCCAAAACGCAGCTATCTAACAGAACGGTTGTCAATGTGTGCACTCAACTTCCAGAGTTAAACCCGTCTGTGGATTCAGCAGTCTGCAAACACTTTCTCTGCAGAGTCCCAAAACAGGCGTTTTCAGCCCATTACCGGCATATGGAAGAAACAGCAGTAAGCACAGGGAAATATCTGCTTCTAAATCCAAAACACAGCTATCTTACAGAACGGTTGTCAATGTGTGCACTCAACTTCCAGAGTTAAAACCGTGTGTGGATTCAGCAGTCTGCAAACACTTTCTCTGCAGAGTCCCAAAACAGGCGTTTTCAGCCCATTACCGGCATATGGAAGAAACAGCAGTAAGCCCAGGGAAATATCTGCTTCTAAATCCAAAACGCAGCTATCTAACAGAACGGTTGTCAATGTGTACACTCAACTTCCAGAGTTAAACCCGTGTGTGGATTCAGCAGTCTGCAAACACTTTCTCTGCAGAGTCCCAACACAGGCGTTTTCAGGCCATAACCGGCATAAGGAAGAAACAGCAGAAAGCACAGGGAAATATCTGCTTCTAAATCCAAAACGCAGCTATCTAACAGAACGGTTGTCAAAGTGTGCACTCAACTTCCAGAGTTAAACCCGTGTGTGGATTCAGCAGTCTGCAAACACTTTCTCTGCAGAGTCCCAAAACAGGCGTTTTCAGTCCATTACCGGCATATGGAAGAAACAGCAGTAAGCACAGGGAAATATCTGCTTCTAAATCCAAAACGCAGCTCTCTAACAGAACGGTAGTCAATGTGTGATCTCAACTTCCAGAGTTAAACCCGTGTGTGGATTCAGCAGTCTGCAAACACTTTCTCTGCAGAGTCCCAAAACAGGCGTTTTCAGCCCATTACCAGCCTATGGAAGTAACGGCAGTAAGCACAGGGAAATATCTGCTTCTAAATCCAAAACGCAGCTATCTAACAGAACGGTTGTCAATGTGTGCACTCAACTTCCAGAGTTACACCCGTGTGTGGATTCAGCAGTCTGCAAACACTTTCTCTGCAGAGTCCCAAAACAGGCGTTTTCAGCCCATTGCCAGCATATGGAAGAAACGGCGGTAAGCCCAGGGAAATATCTGCTTCTAAATCCAAAAGGCAGCTATCTAACAGAACGGTTGTCAATGTGTGTACTCAACTTCCAGAGTTAAACCCGTGTGTGGATTCAGCAGTCTGCAAACACTTTCTCTGCAGAGTCCCAAAACAGGCGTTTTCAGCCCATTACCGGCACATGGAAGAAACAGCAGAAAGCACAGGGAAATATCTGCTTCTAAATCCAAAACGCAGCTATCTAACAGAACGGTTGTCAATGTGTGCACTCAACTTCCAGAGTTAAACCCGTGTGTGGATTCAACAGTCTGCAAACACTTTCTCTGCAGAGTCCCAAAACAGGCGTTTTCAGCCCTTTACCGGTATATGGTAGAAACGGCAGTAAGCACAGGGAAATATCTGCTTCTAAATCCAAAACGCAGCTATCTAACAGAACGGTTGTCAATGTTTGCACTCAACTTCCAGAGTTAAACCCGTGTGTGTATTCAGCAGTCTGCACACACTTTCTCTGCAGAGTCCCATAACAGGCGTTTTCAGCCCATTACCGGCATATGGAAGAAACAGCAGTAAGCACAGGGAAATATCTGCTTCTAAATCCAAAACGTAGCTATCTAACAGAACGGTTGTCAATGTGTGTACTCAACTTCCAGAGTTAAACCCGTGTGTGGATTCAGCAGTCTGCAAACACTTTCTCTGCAGAGTCCCAAAACAGGCGTTTTCAGGCCATTACCGGCATATAGAAGAAACGGCAGTAAGCACAGGGAAATATCTGCTTCTAAATCCAAAACGCAGCTATCTAACAGAACGGTTGTCAATGTGTCCACTCAACTTCCAGAGTTAAACCCGTGTGTGGATTCAGCAGTCTGCAAACACTTTCTCTGCAGAGTCCCAAAACAGGCGTTTTCAGCCCATTACCGGCATATGGGAGAAACAGCAGTAAGACCAGGGAAATATCTGCTTCTAAATCCAAAACACAGCTATCTAACATAACGGTTGTCAATGTGTGCACTCAACTTCCAGAGTTAAACCCGTGTGTGGATTCAGCAGTCTGCAAAAACTTTCTCTGCAGAGTCCCAAAACAGGAGTTTTCAGCCCATTACCGGCATATGGAAGAAACAGCAGTAACACAGGGAAATATCTGCTTCTAAATCCAAACCGCAGCTCTCTAACAGAACGGTAGTCAATGTGTCCACTCAATTTCCAGAGTTAAACCCGTGTGTGGATTCAGCAGTCTGCAAACACTTTCTCTGCAGAGTCCCAAAACAGGCGTTTTCAGCCCATTACCAGCATATGGATGTAACGGCAGTAAGCACAGGGAAATATCTGCTTTTAAATCCAAAACGCAGCTATCTAACAGAACGGTTGTCAATGTGTGCACTCAACTTCCAGAGTTAAACCCGTCTGTGGATTCAGCAGTCTGCAAACACTTTCTCTGCAGAGTCCCAAAACAGGCGTTTTCAGCCCATTACCGGCATATGGAAGAAACAGCAGTAAGCACAGGGAAATATCTGCTTCTAAATCCAAAACGCAGCTATCTAACAAAAAGGTTGTCAATGTGTGCACTCAACTTCCAGAGTTAAATCCGTGTGTGGATTCAGCAGTCTGCAAAAACTTTCTCTGCAGAGTCCCAAAACAGGAGTTTTCAGCCCTTTACCGGCATATTGAAGAAACAGCAGTAAGCCCAGGGAAATATCTGCTTCTAAATCCAAAACGCAGTTATCTAACAGAACGGTTGTCAAGGTGTGCCCTCAAGTTCCAGAGTTAAACCCGTGTGTGGATTCAGCAGTCTGCAAACACTTTCTCTGCAGAGTCCCAAAACAGGCGTTTTCAACCCATTACCGGCATATGGAAGAAACAGCAGTAAGCACAGGGAAATAATTGCTTCTAAATCCAAAACACAGCTATCTAACAGAACGGTTGTCAATGTGTGCACTCAACTTCCAGAGTTAAACCCGTGTGTGCATTCAGCAGTCTGCAATCACTTTCTCTGCAGAGTCCCAAAACAGGCGTTTTCAGCCCATTACCGGCATATGGAAGAAACAGCAGTAAGCACAGGGAAATATCAGCTTCTAAATCCTAAACGCAGCTATCTAACAGAACAGTTGTCTATGTGTGCACTCAACTTCCAGAGTTAAACCCGTGTGTGGATTCAGCAGTCTGCAAACACTTTCTCTGCAGAGTCCAAAAACAGGCGTTTTCAGCCCATTACCGGCATATGGAAGAAACAGCAGTAAGCACAGGGAAATATCTGCTTCTAAATCCAAAACGCAGCTATCTAACAGAACGGTTGTCAATGTGTGCACTCAACTTCCAGAGTTAAACCCGTGTGTGGATTCAGGAGTCTGCAAACACTTTCTCTGCAGAGTCCCAAATCAGGCGTTTTCAGTCCATTACCGGCATATGGAAGAAAAGACTGTAAGCACTGGGAAATATCTGCTTCTAAATCCAAAACGCAGCTATCTAACAGAACGGTTGTCAAAGTGTGCACTCAACTTCCAGAGTTAAACCCGTGTGTGGATTCAGCAGTCTGCAAACACTTTCTCTGCAGAGTCCCAAAACAGGCGTTTTCAGCCCATTACCGGCATATGAAAGAAACAGCAGTAAGCACAGGGAATTATCTACTTCTAAATCTAAAACGCATCTATCTAACAGAACGGTTGTCAATGTGTGCATTCAACTTCCAGAGATAAACCCGTGTGTGGCTTCAGCTCTCTGCAAACACGTTCTCTGCAGAGTCCCAAAACAGGCGTTTTCAGCCCATTACCGGCATATGGAAGAAACAGCAGTAAGCACAGGGAAATATCTGCATCTAAATCCAAAACGCAGCTATCTAACAGGACGGTTGTCAATGTGTGCACTCAACTTCCAGAGTTAAACCCGTGTGTGGATTCAGCAGTCTCAAACACTTTCTCTGCAGAGTCCCAAAACAGGCGTTTTCAGCCCATAACCGGCATATGGAAGAAACAGCAGTAAGCACAGGGAAATATCTACTTCTAAATCAAAAACGCAGCTATCTAACAGAATGGTTGTCAATGTGTGCACTCAACTTCCAGAGGTAAACCCGTGTGTGCAATGTCAGCAGTCTGCAATGTCAGCAGTCTGCAAACATTTTCTCTGCAGAGTCCCAAATCAGGCGTTTTCAGCCCATTACCGGCATAAGGAAGAAACAGCAGTACGCACAGTGAAATATCTGCTTCTAAATCCAAAACGCAGCTATCTAACAGAACGTTTGTCAATGTGTGCACTCAACTTCCAGAGTTAAACCCGTGTGTGGCTTCAGCAGTGTGCAAACACTTTCTCTGCAGAGTCCCAAAACAGGCGTTTTCAGCCCCTTACCGGCATATGGAATAAATGGCAGTAAGCACAGGGAAATATCTGCTACTAAATCCAAAACGCAGCTATCTAACAGAACGGTTGTCAATGTGTGCACTCACCTTCCAGAGTTAAACCCGTGTGTGGATTCAGCAGTCAGCAAACACTTTCTCTGCAGAGTCCCAAAACAGGCGTTTTCAGCCCATTACCGGCATAAGGAAGAAACAGCAGTAAGCACAGTGAAATATCTGCTTCTAAATCCAAAACGCAGCTATCTAACAGAACGTTTGTCAATGTGTGCACTCAACTTCCAGAGATAAACCCGTGTGTGGCTTCAGGAGTCTGCAGACACTTTCTCTGCAGAGTCCCAAAACAGGCGTTTTCAGCCCCTTACTGGCATTTGGAAGAAATGGCGGTAAGCACAGGGAAATATCTGCTTCTAAATCCAAAACGCAGCTATCTAACAGAACGGTTGTCAATCTGTGCACTCAGCTTCCAGAGTTAAACCCGTGTGTGGATTCATCAGTCTGCAAACACATTCGCTGCAGAGTCTCAAAACAGTCGTTTTCAGCCCGTTACCGGAATACGGAAGAAACAGCAGTAAGCACAGGGAAATATCTGCTTCTAAATCCAAAACGCAGCTATCTAACAGGACGGTTGTCAATGTGTGCACTCAACTTCCAGAGTTAAACCCGTGTGTGGATTCAGCAGTCTGCAAACACTTTCTCTGCAGAGTCCCAAAACAGGCGTTTTCAGCCCATTACCGGCATATGGAAGAAACAGCAGTAAGCACAGGGAAATATCTGCTTCTAAATCCAAAACGCAGCTATCTAACAGAACCGTTGTCAATGTGTGCACTCAACTTCCAGACTTAAGCCCGTGTGTGGATTCAGCAGTCTGCAAACACTTTCTCTGCAGAGTCCAAAAACAGGCGTTTTCAGCCCATTACCAGCATATGGAAGAAACGGCAGTAAGCACAGGGAAATATCTGCTTCTAAATCCAAAACGCAGCTATCTAACAGAACGGTGGTCAATGCGTGCACTCCACTTCCAGAGTCAAAGCCGTGTGTGGCTTCAGCACTCTGCAAACTCTTTCTCTGCAGAGTCCCAAAGCAGACGTTTTCAGCCAATTACCGGCATTCGGAAGAAACGGCAGTAAGCACAGGGAAATATCTGCTTCTAAATCCAAAACGCAGCTATCTAACAGAACGGTTGTCAATGTGTGCACTCAACTTCCAGAGTTAAACCCGTGTGTGGATTCAGCAGTCTGCAAACACTTTCTCTGCAGAGTCGCAAAACAGGCGTTTTCAGCCCATTACTGGCATACGGAATAAATGGCAGTAAGCACAGGGAAATATCTGCTTCTAAATCCAAAACGCAGCTATCTAACAGATCGGTTGTCAATGTGTGCACTCAACTTCCAGAGTTAAACCCGTTTGTGGATTCAGCAGTCTGCAAACACTTTCTCTGCAGAGTCCCAAAACAGGCGTTTGCAGCCCATTACCGGCATATGGAAGAAACAGCAGTAAGCACAGTGAAATATCTGCTTCTAAATCCAAAACGCAGCTACCTAACAGAACGGTTGTCAGTGTGCACTCAACTTCCAGAGTTAAACCCGTGTGTGGATTCAGCAGTCTGCAAACACTTTCTCTGCAGAGTCCCAAAACAGGCGTTTTCAGCCCATTACCGGCCTATGGAAGAAACAGCA
>NW_026989577.1:0-30864 GCF_030222135.1 Aotus nancymaae | reverse complement strand
AGAGAAAGTGTTTGCAGACTGCTGAATCCACACACGGGTTTAACTCTGGAAGTTGAGTGCACACATTGACAACCGTTCTGTTAGATAGCTGCGTTTGGATTTAGAAGCAGATATTTCCCTGGGCTTACTGCTGTTTCTTCCATATGCCGGTAATGGGCTGAAAACGCCTGTTTTGGGACTCTGCAGAGAAAGTGTTTGCAGACTGCTGAATCCACACACGGGTTTAACTCTGGAAGTTGAGTGCACACATTGACAACCGTTCTGTTAGATAGCTGCGTTTTGGATTTAGAAGCAGATATTTCCCTGTGCTTACTGCTGTTTCTTCCATATGCCGGTAATGGGCTGAAAACGCCTGTTATTGGGACTCTGCAGAGAAAGTGTTTGCAGACTGCTGAATCCACACACGGGTTTAACTCTGGAAGTTGAGTGCACACATTGACAACCGTTCTGTTAGATAGCTGCGTTTTGGATTTAGAAGCAGATATTTCCCTGTGCTTACTGCTGTTTCTTCCATATGCCGGTAATGGGCTGAAAACGCCTGTTTTGGGACTCTGCAGAGAAAGTGTTTGCAGACTGCTGAATCCACACACGGGTTTAACTCTGGAAGTTGAGTGCACACATTGACAACCGTTCTGTTAGATAGCTGCGTTTTGGATTTAGAAGCAGATATTTCCCTGTGCTTACTGCTGTTTCTTCCATATGCCGGTAATGGGCTGAAAACGCCTGTTTTGGGACTCTGCAGAGAAAGTGTTTGCAGACTGCTGAATCCACACACGGGTTTAACTCTGGAAGTTGAGTGCACACATTGACAACCGTTCTGTTAGATAGCTGCGTTTTGGATTTAGAAGCAGATATTTCCCTGGGCTTACTGCTGTTTCTTCCATATGCCGGTAATGGGCTGAAAACGCCTGTTTTGGGACTCTGCAGAGAAAGTGTTTGCAGACTGCTGAATCCACACACGGGTTTAACTCTGGAAGTTGAGTGCACACATTGACAACCGTTCTGTTAGATAGCTGCGTTTTGGATTTAGAAGCAGATATTTCCCTGGGCTTACTGCTGTTTCTTCCATATGCCGGTAATGGGCTGAAAACGCCTGTTTTGGGACTCTGCAGAGAAAGTGTTTGCAGACTGCTGAATCCACACACGGGTTTAACTCTGGAAGTTGAGTGCACACATTGACAACCGTTCTGTTAGATAGCTGCGTTTTGGATTTAGAAGCAGATATTTCCCTGTGCTGACTGCTGTTTCTTCCATATGCCGGTAATGGGCTGAAAACGCCTGTTTTGGGACTCTGCAGAGAAAGTGTTTGCAGACTGCTGAATCCACACACGGGTTTAACTCTGGACGTTGAGTGCACACATTGACAACCGTTCTGTTAGATAGCTGCGTTTTGGATTTAGAAGCAGATATTTCCCTGTGCTGACTGCTGTTTCTTCCATATGCCGGTAATGGGCTGAAAACGCCTGTTTTGGGACTCTGCAGAGAAAGTGTTTGCAGACTGCTGAATCCACACACGGGTTTAACTCTGGAAGTTGAGTGCACACATTGACAACCGTTCTGTTAGATAGCTGCGTTTTGGATTTAGAAGCAGATATTTCCCTGGGCTTACTGCTGTTTCTTCCATATGCCGGGTAATGGGCTGAAAACGCCTGTTTTGGGACTCTGCAGAGAAAGTGTTTGCAGACTGCTGAATCCACACACGGGTTTAACTCTGGAAGTTGAGTGCACACATTGACAACCGTTCTGTTAGATAGCTGCGTTTTGGATTTAGAAGCAGATATTTCCCTGGGCTTACTGCTGTTTCTTCCATATGCCGGTAATGGGCTGAAAACGCCTGTTTTGGGACTCTGCAGAGAAAGTGTTTGCAGACTGCTGAATCCACACACGGGTTTAACTCTGGAAGTTGAGTGCACACATTGACAACCGTTCTGTTAGATAGCTGCGTTTTGGATTTAGAAGCAGATATTTCCCTGTGCTTACTGCTGTTTCTTCCATATGCCGGTAATGGGCTGAAAACGCCTGTTTTGGGACTCTGCAGAGAAAGTGTTTGCAGACTGCTGAATCCACACACGGGTTTAACTCTGGAAGTTGAGTGCACACATTGACAACCGTTCTGTTAGATAGCTGCGTTTTGGATTTAGAAGCAGATATTTCCCTGGGCTTACTGCTGTTTCTTCCATATGCCGGTAATGGGCTGAAAACGCCTGTTTTGGGACTCTGCAGAGAAAGTGTTTGCAGACTGCTGAATCCACACACGGGTTTTAACTCTGGAAGTTGAGTGCACACATTGACAACCGTTCTGTTAGATAGCTGCGTTTTGGATTTAGAAGCAGATATTTCCCTGGGCTTACTGCTGTTTCTTCCATATGCCGGTAATGGGCTGAAAACGCCTGTTTTGGGACTCTGCAGAGAAAGTGTTTGCAGACTGCTGAATCCACACACGGGTTTAACTCTGGAAGTTGAGTGCACACATTGACAACCGTTCTGTTAGATAGCTGCGTTTTGGATTTAGAAGCAGATATTTCCCTGTGCTTACTGCTGTTTCTTCCATATGCCGGTAATGGGCTGAAAACGCCTGTTTTGGGACTCTGCAGAGAAAGTGTTTGCAGACTGCTGAATCCACACACGGGTTTAACTCTGGAAGTTGAGTGCACACATTGACAACCGTTCTGTTAGATAGCTGCGTTTTGGATTTAGAAGCAGATATTTCCCTGGGCTTACTGCTGTTTCTTCCATATGCCGGTAATGGGCTGAAAACGCCTGTTTTGGGACTCTGCAGAGAAAGTGTTTTGCAGACTGCTGAATCCACACACGGGTTTAACTCTGGAAGTTGAGTGCACACATTGACAACCGTTCTGTTAGATAGCTGCGTTTTGGATTTAGAAGCAGATATTTCCCTGGGCTTACTGCTGTTTCTTCCATATGCCGGTAATGGGCTGAAAACGCCTGTTTTGGGACTCTGCAGAGAAAGTGTTTGCAGACTGCTGAATCCACACACGGGTTTAACTCTGGAAGTTGAGTGCACACATTGACAACCGTTCTGTTAGATAGCTGCGTTTTGGATTTAGAAGCAGATATTTCCCTGGGCTTACTGCTGTTTCTTCCATATGCCGGTAATGGGCTGAAAACGCCTGTTTTGGGACTCTGCAGAGAAAGTGTTTGCAGACTGCTGAATCCACACACGGGTTTAACTCTGGAAGTTGAGTGCACACATTGACAACCGTTCTGTTAGATAGCTGCGTTTTGGATTTAGAAGCAGATATTTCCCTGGGCTTACTGCTGTTTCTTCCATATGCCGGTAATGGGCTGAAAACGCCTGTTTTGGGACTCTGCAGAGAAAGTGTTTGCAGACTGCTGAATCCACACACGGGTTTAACTCTGGAAGTTGAGTGCACACATTGACAACCGTTCTGTTAGATAGCTGCGTTTTGGATTTAGAAGCAGATATTTCCCTGTGCTTACTGCTGTTTCTTCCATATGCCGGTAATGGGCTGAAAACGCCTGTTTTGGGACTCTGCAGAGAAAGTGTTTGCAGACTGCTGAATCCACACACGGGTTTAACTCTGGAAGTTGAGTGCACACATTGACAACCGTTCTGTTAGATAGCTGCGTTTTGGATTTAGAAGCAGATATTTCCCTGGGCTTACTGCTGTTTCTTCCATATGCCGGTAATGGGCTGAAAACGCCTGTTTTGGGACTCTGCAGAGAAAGTGTTTGCAGACTGCTGAATCCACACACGGGTTTAACTCTGGAAGTTGAGTGCACACATTGACAACCGTTCTGTTAGATAGCTGCGTTTTGGATTTAGAAGCAGATATTTCCCTGGGCTTACTGCTGTTTCTTCCATATGCCGGTAATGGGCTGAAAACGCCTGTTTTGGGACTCTGCAGAGAAAGTGTTTGCAGACTGCTGAATCCACACACGGGTTTAACTCTGGAAGTTGAGTGCACACATTGACAACCGTTCTGTTAGATAGCTGCGTTTTGGATTTAGAAGCAGATATTTCCCTGGGCTTACTGCTGTTTCTTCCATATGCCGGTAATGGGCTGAAAACGCCTGTTTTGGGACTCTGCAGAGAAAGTGTTTGCAGACTGCTGAATCCACACACGGGTTTAACTCTGGAAGTTGAGTGCACACATTGACAACCGTTCTGTTAGATAGCTGCGTTTTGGATTTAGAAGCAGATATTTCCCTGGGCTTACTGCTGTTTCTTCCATATGCCGGTAATGGGCTGAAAACGCCTGTTTTGGGACTCTGCAGAGAAAGTGTTTGCAGACTGCTGAATCCACACACGGGTTTAACTCTGGAAGTTGAGTGCACACATTGACAACCGTTCTGTTAGATAGCTGCGTTTTGGATTTAGAAGCAGATATTTCCCTGGGCTTACTGCTGTTTCTTCCATATGCCGGTAATGGGCTGAAAACGCCTGTTTTGGGACTCTGCAGAGAAAGTGTTTGCAGACTGCTGAATCCACACACGGGTTTAACTCTGGAAGTTGAGTGCACACATTGACAACCGTTCTGTTAGATAGCTGCGTTTTGGATTTAGAAGCAGATATTTCCCTGGGCTTACTGCTGTTTCTTCCATATGCCGGTAATGGGCTGAAAACGCCTGTTTTGGGACTCTGCAGAGAAAGTGTTTGCAGACTGCTGAATCCACACACGGGTTTAACTCTGGAAGTTGAGTGCACACATTGACAACCGTTCTGTTAAATAGCTGCGTTTTGGATTTAGAAGCAGATATTTCCCTGGGCTTACTGCTGTTTCTTCCATATGCCGGTAATGGGCTGAAAACGCCTGTTTTGGGACTCTGCAGAGAAAGTGTTTGCAGACTGCTGAATCCACACACGGGTTTAACTCTGGAAGTTGAGTGCACACATTGACAACCGTTCTGTTAGATAGCTGCGTTTTGGATTTAGAAGCAGATATTTCCCTGGGCTGACTGCTGTTTCTTCCATATGCCGGTAATGGGCTGAAAACGCCTGTTTTGGGACTCTGCAGAGAAAGTGTTTGCAGACTGCTGAATCCACACACGGGTTTAACTCTGGAAGTTGAGTGCACACATTGACAACCGTTCTGTTAGATAGCTGCGTTTTGGATTTAGAAGCAGATATTTCCCTGGGCTTACTGCTGTTTCTTCCATATGCCGGTAATGGGCTGAAAACGCCTGTTTTGGGACTCTGCAGAGAAAGTGTTTGCAGACTGCTGAATCCACACACGGGTTTAACTCTGGAAGTTGAGTGCACACATTGACAACCGTTCTGTTAGATAGCTGCGTTTTGGATTTAGAAGCAGATATTTCCCTGTGCTTACTGCTGTTTCTTCCATATGCCGGTAATGGGCTGAAAACGCCTGTTTTGGGACTCTGCAGAGAAAGTGTTTGCAGACTGCTGAATCCACACACGGGTTTAACTCTGGAAGTTGAGTGCACACATTGACAACCGTTCTGTTAGATAGCTGCGTTTTGGATTTAGAAGCAGATATTTCCCTGGGCTTACTGCTGTTTCTTCCATATGCCGGTAATGGGCTGAAAACGCCTGTTTTGGGACTCTGCAGAGAAAGTGTTTGCAGACTGCTGAATCCACACACGGGTTTAACTCTGGAAGTTGAGTGCACACATTGACAACCGTTCTGTTAGATAGCTGCGTTTTTGGATTTAGAAGCAGATATTTCCCTGGGCTTACTGCTGTTTCTTCCATATGCCGGTAATGGGCTGAAAACGCCTGTTTTGGGACTCTGCAGAGAAAGTGTTTGCAGACTGCTGAATCCACACACGGGTTTTAACTCTGGAAGTTGAGTGCACACATTGACAACCGTTCTGTTAGATAGCTGCGTTTTGGATTTAGAAGCAGATATTTCCCTGGGCTTACTGCTGTTTCTTCCATATGCCGGTAATGGGCTGAAAACGCCTGTTTTGGGACTCTGCAGAGAAAGTGTTTGCAGACTGCTGAATCCACACACGGGTTTAACTCTGGAAGTTGAGTGCACACATTGACAACCGTTCTGTTAGATAGCTGCGTTTTGGATTTAGAAGCAGATATTTCCCTGGGCTTACTGCTGTTTCTTCCATATGCCGGTAATGGGCTGAAAACGCCTGTTTTGGGACTCTGCAGAGAAAGTGTTTGCAGACTGCTGAATCCACACACGGGTTTAACTCTGGAAGTTGAGTGCACACATTGACAACCGTTCTGTTAGATAGCTGCGTTTTGGATTTAGAAGCAGATATTTCCCTGTGCTTACTGCTGTTTCTTCCATATGCCGGTAATGGGCTGAAAACGCCTGTTTTGGGACTCTGCAGAGAAAGTGTTTGCAGACTGCTGAATCCACACACGGGTTTAACTCTGGAAGTTGAGTGCACACATTGACAACCGTTCTGTTAGATAGCTGCGTTTTGGATTTAGAAGCAGATATTTCCCTGGGCTTACTGCTGTTTCTTCCATATGCCGGTAATGGCTGAAAACGCCTGTTTTGGGACTCTGCAGAGAAAGTGTTTGCAGACTGCTGAATCCACACACGGGTTTAACTCTGGAAGTTGAGTGCACACATTGACAACCGTTCTGTTAGATAGCTGCGTTTTGGATTTAGAAGCAGATATTTCCCTGGGCTGACTGCTGTTTCTTCCATATGCCGGTAATGGGCTGAAAACGCCTGTTTTGGGACTCTGCAGAGAAAGTGTTTGCAGACTGCTGAATCCACACACGGGTTTAACTCTGGAAGTTGAGTGCACACATTGACAACCGTTCTGTTAGATAGCTGCGTTTTGGATTTAGAAGCAGATATTTCCCTGGGCTGACTGCTGTTTCTTCCATATGCCGGTAATGGGCTGAAAACGCCTGTTTTGGGACTCTGCAGAGAAAGTGTTTGCAGACTGCTGAATCCACACACGGGTTTAACTCTGGAAGTTGAGTGCACACATTGACAACCGTTCTGTTAGATAGCTGCGTTTTGGATTTAGAAGCAGATATTTCCCTGGGCTTACTGCTGTTTCTTCCATATGCCGGTAATGGGCTGAAAACGCCTGTTTTGGGACTCTGCAGAGAAAGTGTTTGCAGACTGCTGAATCCACACACGGGTTTAACTCTGGAAGTTGAGTGCACACATTGACAACCGTTCTGTTAGATAGCTGCGTTTTGGATTTAGAAGCAGATATTTCCCTGGGCTTACTGCTGTTTCTTCCATATGCCGGTAATGGGCTGAAAACGCCTGTTTTGGGACTCTGCAGAGAAAGTGTTTGCAGACTGCTGAATCCACACACGGGTTTAACTCTGGAAGTTGAGTGCACACATTGACAACCGTTCTGTTAGATAGCTGCGTTTTGGATTTAGAAGCAGATATTTCCCTGGGCTTACTGCTGTTTCTTCCATATGCCGGTAATGGGCTGAAAACGCCTGTTTTGGGACTCTGCAGAGAAAGTGTTTGCAGACTGCTGAATCCACACACGGGTTTAACTCTGGAAGTTGAGTGCACACATTGACAACCGTTCTGTTAGATAGCTGCGTTTTGGATTTAGAAGCAGATATTTCCCTGGGCTGACTGCTGTTTCTTCCATATGCCGGTAATGGGCTGAAAACGCCTGTTTTGGGACTCTGCAGAGAAAGTGTTTGCAGACTGCTGAATCCACACACGGGTTTAACTCTGGAAGTTGAGTGCACACATTGACAACCGTTCTGTTAGATAGCTGCGTTTTGGATTTAGAAGCAGATATTTCCCTGGGCTTACTGCTGTTTCTTCCATATGCCGGTAATGGGCTGAAAACGCCTGTTTTGGGACTCTGCAGAGAAAGTGTTTGCAGACTGCTGAATCCACACACGGGTTTAACTCTGGAAGTTGAGTGCACACATTGACAACCGTTCTGTTAGATAGCTGCGTTTTGGATTTAGAAGCAGATATTTCCCTGGGCTTACTGCTGTTTCTTCCATATGCCGGTAATGGGCTGAAAACGCCTGTTTTGGGACTCTGCAGAGAAAGTGTTTGCAGACTGCTGAATCCACACACGGGTTTAACTCTGGAAGTTGAGTGCACACATTGACAACCGTTCTGTTAGATAGCTGCGTTTTGGATTTAGAAGCAGATATTTCCCTGGGCTTACTGCTGTTTCTTCCATATGCCGGTAATGGGCTGAAAACGCCTGTTTTGGGACTCTGCAGAGAAAGTGTTTGCAGACTGCTGAATCCACACACGGGTTTAACTCTGGAAGTTGAGTGCACACATTGACAACCGTTCTGTTAGATAGCTGCGTTTTGGATTTAGAAGCAGATATTTCCCTGGGCTTACTGCTGTTTCTTCCATATGCCGGTAATGGGCTGAAAACGCCTGTTTTGGGACTCTGCAGAGAAAGTGTTTGCAGACTGCTGAATCCACACACGGGTTTAACTCTGGAAGTTGAGTGCACACATTGACAACCGTTCTGTTAGATAGCTGCGTTTTGGATTTAGAAGCAGATATTTCCCTGTGCTTACTGCTGTTTCTTCCATATGCCGGTAATGGGCTGAAAACGCCTGTTTTGGGACTCTGCAGAGAAAGTGTTTGCAGACTGCTGAATCCACACACGGGTTTAACTCTGGAAGTTGAGTGCACACATTGACAACCGTTCTGTTAGATAGCTGCGTTTTGGATTTAGAAGCAGATATTTCCCTGGGCTTACTGCTGTTTCTTCCATATGCCGGTAATGGGCTGAAAACGCCTGTTTTTGGGACTCTGCAGAGAAAGTGTTTGCAGACTGCTGAATCCACACACGGGTTTAACTCTGGAAGTTGAGTGCACACATTGACAACCGTTCTGTTAGATAGCTGCGTTTTGGATTTAGAAGCAGATATTTCCCTGGGCTGACTGCTGTTTCTTCCATATGCCGGTAATGGGCTGAAAACGCCTGTTTTGGGACTCTGCAGAGAAAGTGTTTGCAGACTGCTGAATCCACACACGGGTTTAACTCTGGAAGTTGAGTGCACACATTGACAACCGTTCTGTTAGATAGCTGCGTTTTGGATTTAGAAGCAGATATTTCCCTGGGCTGACTGCTGTTTCTTCCATATGCCGGTAATGGGCTGAAAACGCCTGTTTTGGGACTCTGCAGAGAAAGTGTTTGCAGACTGCTGAATCCACACACGGGTTTTAACTCTGGAAGTTGAGTGCACACATTGACAACCGTTCTGTTAGATAGCTGCGTTTTGGATTTAGAAGCAGATATTTCCCTGGGCTTACTGCTGTTTCTTCCATATGCCGGTAATGGGCTGAAAACGCCTGTTTTGGGACTCTGCAGAGAAAGTGTTTGCAGACTGCTGAATCCACACACGGGTTTAACTCTGGAAGTTGAGTGCACACATTGACAACCGTTCTGTTAGATAGCTGCGTTTTGGATTTAGAAGCAGATATTTCCCTGGGCTTACTGCTGTTTCTTCCATATGCCGGTAATGGGCTGAAAACGCCTGTTTTGGGACTCTGCAGAGAAAGTGTTTGCAGACTGCTGAATCCACACACGGGTTTAACTCTGGAAGTTGAGTGCACACATTGACAACCGTTCTGTTAGATAGCTGCGTTTTGGATTTAGAAGCAGATATTTCCCTGGGCTTACTGCTGTTTCTTCCATATGCCGGTAATGGGCTGAAAACGCCTGTTTTGGGACTCTGCAGAGAAAGTGTTTGCAGACTGCTGAATCCACACACGGGTTTAACTCTGGAAGTTGAGTGCACACATTGACAACCGTTCTGTTAGATAGCTGCGTTTTGGATTTAGAAGCAGATATTTCCCTGGGCTGACTGCTGTTTCTTCCATATGCCGGTAATGGGCTGAAAACGCCTGTTTTGGGACTCTGCAGAGAAAGTGTTTGCAGACTGCTGAATCCACACACGGGTTTAACTCTGGAAGTTGAGTGCACACATTGACAACCGTTCTGTTAGATAGCTGCGTTTTGGATTTAGAAGCAGATATTTCCCTGGGCTGACTGCTGTTTCTTCCATATGCCGGTAATGGGCTGAAAACGCCTGTTTTGGGACTCTGCAGAGAAAGTGTTTGCAGACTGCTGAATCCACACACGGGTTTAACTCTGGAAGTTGAGTGCACACATTGACAACCGTTCTGTTAGATAGCTGCGTTTTGGATTTAGAAGCAGATATTTCCCTGGGCTTACTGCTGTTTCTTCCATATGCCGGTAATGGGCTGAAAACGCCTGTTTTGGGACTCTGCAGAGAAAGTGTTTGCAGACTGCTGAATCCACACACGGGTTTAACTCTGGAAGTTGAGTGCACACATTGACAACCGTTCTGTTAGATAGCTGCGTTTTGGATTTAGAAGCAGATATTTCCCTGTGCTTACTGCTGTTTCTTCCATATGCCGGTAATGGGCTGAAAACGCCTGTTTTGGGACTCTGCAGAGAAAGTGTTTGCAGACTGCTGAATCCACACACGGGTTTAACTCTGGAAGTTGAGTGCACACATTGACAACCGTTCTGTTAGATAGCTGCGTTTTGGATTTAGAAGCAGATATTTCCCTGGGCTTACTGCTGTTTCTTCCATATGCCGGTAATGGGCTGAAAACGCCTGTTTTGGGACTCTGCAGAGAAAGTGTTTGCAGACTGCTGAATCCACACACGGGTTTAACTCTGGAAGTTGAGTGCACACATTGACAACCGTTCTGTTAGATAGCTGCGTTTTGGATTTAGAAGCAGATATTTCCCTGGGCTTACTGCTGTTTCTTCCATATGCCGGTAATGGGCTGAAAACGCCTGTTTTGGGACTCTGCAGAGAAAGTGTTTGCAGACTGCTGAATCCACACACGGGTTTAACTCTGGAAGTTGAGTGCACACATTGACAACCGTTCTGTTAGATAGCTGCGTTTTGGATTTAGAAGCAGATATTTCCCTGTGCTGACTGCTGTTTCTTCCATATGCCGGTAATGGGCTGAAAACGCCTGTTTTGGGACTCTGCAGAGAAAGTGTTTGCAGACTGCTGAATCCACACACGGGTTTAACTCTGGAAGTTGAGTGCACACATTGACAACCGTTCTGTTAGATAGCTGCGTTTTGGATTTAGAAGCAGATATTTCCCTGGGCTTACTGCTGTTTCTTCCATATGCCGGTAATGGGCTGAAAACGCCTGTTTTGGGACTCTGCAGAGAAAGTGTTTGCAGACTGCTGAATCCACACACGGGTTTAACTCTGGAAGTTGAGTGCACACATTGACAACCGTTCTGTTAGATAGCTGCGTTTTGGATTTAGAAGCAGATATTTCCCTGGGCTTACTGCTGTTTCTTCCATATGCCGGTAATGGGCTGAAAACGCCTGTTTTGGGACTCTGCAGAGAAAGTGTTTGCAGACTGCTGAATCCACACACGGGTTTAACTCTGGAAGTTGAGTGCACACATTGACAACCGTTCTGTTAGATAGCTGCGTTTTGGATTTAGAAGCAGATATTTCCCTGGGCTTACTGCTGTTTCTTCCATATGCCGGTAATGGGCTGAAAACGCCTGTTTTGGGACTCTGCAGAGAAAGTGTTTGCAGACTGCTGAATCCACACACGGGTTTAACTCTGGAAGTTGAGTGCACACATTGACAACCGTTCTGTTAGATAGCTGCGTTTTGGATTTAGAAGCAGATATTTCCCTGGGCTTACTGCTGTTTCTTCCATATGCCGGTAATGGGCTGAAAACGCCTGTTTTGGGACTCTGCAGAGAAAGTGTTTGCAGACTGCTGAATCCACACACGGGTTTAACTCTGGAAGTTGAGTGCACACATTGACAACCGTTCTGTTAGATAGCTGCGTTTTGGATTTAGAAGCAGATATTTCCCTGGGCTTACTGCTGTTTCTTCCATATGCCGGTAATGGGCTGAAAACGCCTGTTTTGGGACTCTGCAGAGAAAGTGTTTGCAGACTGCTGAATCCACACACGGGTTTAACTCTGGAAGTTGAGTGCACACATTGACAACCGTTCTGTTAGATAGCTGCGTTTTGGATTTAGAAGCAGATATTTCCCTGGGCTTACTGCTGTTTCTTCCATATGCCGGTAATGGGCTGAAAACGCCTGTTTTGGGACTCTGCAGAGAAAGTGTTTGCAGACTGCTGAATCCACACACGGGTTTAACTCTGGAAGTTGAGTGCACACATTGACAACCGTTCTGTTAGATAGCTGCGTTTTGGATTTAGAAGCAGATATTTCCCTGGGCTTACTGCTGTTTCTTCCATATGCCGGTAATGGGCTGAAAACGCCTGTTTTGGGACTCTGCAGAGAAAGTGTTTGCAGACTGCTGAATCCACACACGGGTTTAACTCTGGAAGTTGAGTGCACACATTGACAACCGTTCTGTTAGATAGCTGCGTTTTGGATTTAGAAGCAGATATTTCCCTGTGCTTACTGCTGTTTCTTCCATATGCCGGTAATGGGCTGAAAACGCCTGTTTTGGGACTCTGCAGAGAAAGTGTTTGCAGACTGCTGAATCCACACACGGGTTTAACTCTGGAAGTTGAGTGCACACATTGACAACCGTTCTGTTAGATAGCTGCGTTTTGGATTTAGAAGCAGATATTTCCCTGGGCTTACTGCTGTTTCTTCCATATGCCGGTAATGGGCTGAAAACGCCTGTTTTGGGACTCTGCAGAGAAAGTGTTTGCAGACTGCTGAATCCACACACGGGTTTAACTCTGGAAGTTGAGTGCACACATTGACAACCGTTCTGTTAGATAGCTGCGTTTTGGATTTAGAAGCAGATATTTCCCTGGGCTTACTGCTGTTTCTTCCATATGCCGGTAATGGGCTGAAAACGCCTGTTTTGGGACTCTGCAGAGAAAGTGTTTGCAGACTGCTGAATCCACACACGGGTTTAACTCTGGAAGTTGAGTGCACACATTGACAACCGTTCTGTTAGATAGCTGCGTTTTGGATTTAGAAGCAGATATTTCCCTGGGCTTACTGCTGTTTCTTCCATATGCCGGTAATGGGCTGAAAACGCCTGTTTTGGGACTCTGCAGAGAAAGTGTTTGCAGACTGCTGAATCCACACACGGGTTTAACTCTGGAAGTTGAGTGCACACATTGACAACCGTTCTGTTAGATAGCTGCGTTTTGGATTTAGAAGCAGATATTTCCCTGGGCTTACTGCTGTTTCTTCCATATGCCGGTAATGGGCTGAAAACGCCTGTTTTGGGACTCTGCAGAGAAAGTGTTTGCAGACTGCTGAATCCACACACGGGTTTAACTCTGGAAGTTGAGTGCACACATTGACAACCGTTCTGTTAGATAGCTGCGTTTTGGATTTAGAAGCAGATATTTCCCTGGGCTTACTGCTGTTTCTTCCGTATGCCGGTAATGGGCTGAAAACGCCTGTTTTGGGACTCTGCAGAGAAAGTGTTTGCAGACTGCTGAATCCACACACGGGTTTAACTCTGGAAGTTGAGTGCACACATTGACAACCGTTCTGTTAGATAGCTGCGTTTTGGATTTAGAAGCAGATATTTCCCTGGGCTTACTGCTGTTTCTTCCATATGCCGGTAATGGGCTGAAAACGCCTGTTTTGGGACTCTGCAGAGAAAGTGTTTGCAGACTGCTGAATCCACACACGGGTTTAACTCTGGAAGTTGAGTGCACACATTGACAACCGTTCTGTTAGATAGCTGCGTTTTGGATTTAGAAGCAGATATTTCCCTGGGCTTACTGCTGTTTCTTCCATATGCCAGTAATGGGCTGAAAACGCCTGTTTTGGGACTCTGCAGAGAAAGTGTTTGCAGACTGCTGAATCCACACACGGGTTTAACTCTGGAAGTTGAGTGCACACATTGACAACCGTTCTGTTAGATAGCTGCGTTTTGGATTTAGAAGCAGATATTTCCCTGTGCTGACTGCTGTTTCTTCCATATGCCGGTAATGGGCTGAAAATGCCTGTTTTGGGACTCTGCAGAGAAAGTGTTTGCAGACTGCTGAATCCACACACGGGTTTAACTCTGGAAGTTGAGTGCACACATTGACAACCGTTCTGTTAGATAGCTGCGTTTTGGATTTAGAAGCAGATATTTCCCTGTGCTTACTGCTGTTTCTTCCATATGCCGGTAATGGGCTGAAAACGCCTGTTTTGGGACTCTGCAGAGAAAGTGTTTGCAGACTGCTGAATCCACACACGGGTTTAACTCTGGAAGTTGAGTGCACACATTGACAACCGTTCTGTTAGATAGCTGCGTTTTGGATTTAGAAGCAGATATTTCCCTGTGCTTACTGCTGTTTCTTCCTTATGCCGGTAATGGGCTGAAAACGCCTGTTTTGGGACTCTGCAGAGAAAGTGTTTGCAGACTGCTGAATCCACACACGGGTTTAACTCTGGAAGTTGAGTGCACACATTGACAACCGTTCTGTTAGAGAGCTGCGTTTTGGATTTAGAAGCAGATACTTCCCTGTGCTTACTGCTGTTTCTTCCATATGCCGGTAATGGGCTGAAAACGCCTGTTTTGGGACTCTGCAGAGAAAGTGTTTGCAGACTGCTGAATCCACACACGGGTTTAACTCTGGAAGTTGAGTGCACACATTGACAACCGTTCTGTTAGATAGCTGCGTTTTGGATTTAGAAGCAGATATTTCCCTGGGCTTACTGCTGTTTCTTCCATATGCCGGTAATGGGCTGAAAACGCCTGTTTTGGGACTCTGCAGAGAAAGTGTTTGCAGACTGCTGAATCCACACACGGGTTTAACTCTGGAAGTTGAGTGCACACATTGACAACCGTTCTGTTAGATAGCTGCGTTTTGGATTTAGAAGCAGATATTTCCCTGGGCTTACTGCTGTTTCTTCCATATGCCTGTAATGGGCTGAAAACGCCTGTTTTGGGACTCTGCAGAGAAAGTGTTTGCAGACTGCTGAATCCACACACGGGTTTAACTCTGGAAGTTGAGTGCACACATTGACAACCGTTCTGTTAGATAGCTGCGTTTTGGATTTAGAAGCAGATATTTCCCTGGGCTTACTGCTGTTTCTTCCATATGCCGGTAATGGGCTGAAAACGCCTGTTTTGGGACTCTGCAGAGAAAGTGTTTGCAGACTGCTGAATCCACACACGGGTTTAACTCTGGAAGTTGAGTGCACACATTGACAACCGTTCTGTTAGATAGCTGCGTTTTGGATTTAGAAGCAGATATTTCCCTGGGCTGACTGCTGTTTCTTCCATATGCCGGTAATGGGCTGAAAACGCCTGTTTTGGGACTCTGCAGAGAAAGTGTTTGCAGACTGCTGAATCCACACACGGGTTTAACTCTGGAAGTTGAGTGCACACATTGACAACCGTTCTGTTAGATAGCTGCGTTTTGGATTTAGAAGCAGATATTTCCCTGTGCTGACTGCTGTTTCTTCCATATGCCGGTAATGGGCTGAAAACGCCTGTTTTGGGACTCTGCAGAGAAAGTGTTTGCAGACTGCTGAATCCACACACGGGTTTAACTCTGGAAGTTGAGTGCACACATTGACAACCGTTCTGTTAGATAGCTGCGTTTTGGATTTAGAAGCAGATATTTCCCTGGGCTTACTGCTGTTTCTTCCATATGCCGGTAATGGGCTGAAAACGCCTGTTTTGGGACTCTGCAGAGAAAGTGTTTGCAGACTGCTGAATCCACACACGGGTTTAACTCTGGAAGTTGAGTGCACACATTGACAACCGTTCTGTTAGATAGCTGCGTTTTGGATTTAGAAGCAGATATTTCCCTGTGCTTACTGCTGTTTCTTCCATATGCCGGTAATGGGCTGAAAACGCCTGTTTTGGGACTCTGCAGAGAAAGTGTTTGCAGACTGCTGAATCCACACACGGGTTTAACTCTGGAAGTTGAGTGCACACATTGACAACCGTTCTGTTAGATAGCTGCGTTTTGGATTTAGAAGCAGATATTTCCCTGGGCTTACTGCTGTTTCTTCCATATGCCGGTAATGGGCTGAAAACGCCTGTTTTGGGACTCTGCAGAGAAAGTGTTTGCAGACTGCTGAATCCACACACGGGTTTAACTCTGGAAGTTGAGTGCACACATTGACAACCGTTCTGTTAGATAGCTGCGTTTTGGATTTAGAAGCAGATATTTCCCTGGGCTTACTGCTGTTTCTTCCATATGCCGGTAATGGGCTGAAAACGCCTGTTTTGGGACTCTGCAGAGAAAGTGTTTGCAGACTGCTGAATCCACACACGGGTTTAACTCTGGAAGTTGAGTGCACACATTGACAACCGTTCTGTTAGATAGCTGCGTTTTGGATTTAGAAGCAGATATTTCCCTGGGCTTACTGCTGTTTCTTCCATATGCCGGTAATGGGCTGAAAACGCCTGTTTTGGGACTCTGCAGAGAAAGTGTTTGCAGACTGCTGAATCCACACACGGGTTTAACTCTGGAAGTTGAGTGCACACATTGACAACCGTTCTGTTAGATAGCTGCGTTTTGGATTTAGAAGCAGATATTTCCCTGGGCTTACTGCTGTTTCTTCCATATGCCGGTAATGGGCTGAAAACGCCTGTTTTGGGACTCTGCAGAGAAAGTGTTTGCAGACTGCTGAATCCACACACGGGTTTAACTCTGGAAGTTGAGTGCACACATTGACAACCGTTCTGTTAGATAGCTGCGTTTTGGATTTAGAAGCAGATATTTCCCTGTGCTTACTGCTGTTTCTTCCATATGCCGGTAATGGGCTGAAAACGCCTGTTTTGGGACTCTGCAGAGAAAGTGTTTGCAGACTGCTGAATCCACACACGGGTTTAACTCTGGAAGTTGAGTGCACACATTGACAACCGTTCTGTTAGATAGCTGCGTTTTGGATTTAGAAGCAGATATTTCCCTGGGCTTACTGCTGTTTCTTCCATATGCCGGTAATGGGCTGAAAACGCCTGTTTTGGGACTCTGCAGAGAAAGTGTTTGCAGACTGCTGAATCCACACACGGGTTTAACTCTGGAAGTTGAGTGCACACATTGACAACCGTTCTGTTAGATAGCTGCGTTTTGGATTTAGAAGCAGATATTTCCCTGGGCTTACTGCTGTTTCTTCCATATGCCAGTAATGGGCTGAAAACGCCTGTTTTGGGACTCTGCAGAGAAAGTGTTTGCAGACTGCTGAATCCACACACGGGTTTAACTCTGGAAGTTGAGTGCACACATTGACAACCGTTCTGTTAGATAGCTGCGTTTTGGATTTAGAAGCAGATATTTCCCTGTGCTGACTGCTGTTTCTTCCATATGCCGGTAATGGGCTGAAAATGCCTGTTTTGGGACTCTGCAGAGAAAGTGTTTGCAGACTGCTGAATCCACACACGGGTTTAACTCTGGAAGTTGAGTGCACACATTGACAACCGTTCTGTTAGATAGCTGCGTTTTGGATTTAGAAGCAGATATTTCCCTGTGCTTACTGCTGTTTCTTCCATATGCCGGTAATGGGCTGAAAACGCCTGTTTTGGGACTCTGCAGAGAAAGTGTTTGCAGACTGCTGAATCCACACACGGGTTTAACTCTGGAAGTTGAGTGCACACATTGACAACCGTTCTGTTAGATAGCTGCGTTTTGGATTTAGAAGCAGATATTTCCCTGTGCTTACTGCTGTTTCTTCCATATGCCAGTAATGGGCTGAAAACGCCTGTTTTGGGACTCTGCAGAGAAAGTGTTTGCAGACTGCTGAATCCACACACGGGTTTAACTCTGGAAGTTGAGTGCACACATTGACAACCGTTCTGTTAGATAGCTGCGTTTTGGATTTAGAAGCAGATACTTCCCTGTGCTTACTGCTGTTTCTTCCATATGCCGGTAATGGGCTGAAAACGCCTGTTTTGGGACTCTGCAGAGAAAGTGTTTGCAGACTGCTGAATCCACACACGGGTTTAACTCTGGAAGTTGAGTGCACACATTGACAACCGTTCTGTTAGATAGCTGCGTTTTGGATTTAGAAGCAGATATTTCCCTGGGCTTACTGCTGTTTCTTCCATATGCCGGTAATGGGCTGAAAACGCCTGTTTTGGGACTCTGCAGAGAAAGTGTTTGCAGACTGCTGAATCCACACACGGGTTTAACTCTGGAAGTTGAGTGCACACATTGACAACCGTTCTGTTAGATAGCTGCGTTTTGGATTTAGAAGCAGATATTTCCCTGGGCTTACTGCTGTTTCTTCCATATGCCGGTAATGGGCTGAAAACGCCTGTTTTGGGACTCTGCAGAGAAAGTGTTTGCAGACTGCTGAATCCACACACGGGTTTAACTCTGGAAGTTGAGTGCACACATTGACAACCGTTCTGTTAGATAGCTGCGTTTTGGATTTAGAAGCAGATATTTCCCTGGGCTTACTGCTGTTTCTTCCATATGCCGGTAATGGGCTGAAAACGCCTGTTTTGGGACTCTGCAGAGAAAGTGTTTGCAGACTGCTGAATCCACACACGGGTTTAACTCTGGAAGTTGAGTGCACACATTGACAACCGTTCTGTTAGATAGCTGCGTTTTGGATTTAGAAGCAGATATTTCCCTGTGCTGACTGCTGTTTCTTCCATATGCCGGTAATGGGCTGAAAACGCCTGTTTTGGGACTCTGCAGAGAAAGTGTTTGCAGACTGCTGAATCCACACACGGGTTTAACTCTGGACGTTGAGTGCACACATTGACAACCGTTCTGTTAGATAGCTGCGTTTTGGATTTAGAAGCAGATATTTCCCTGGGCTTACTGCTGTTTCTTCCATATGCCGGTAATGGGCTGAAAACGCCTGTTTTGGGACTCTGCAGAGAAAGTGTTTGCAGACTGCTGAATCCACACACGGGTTTAACTCTGGAAGTTGAGTGCACACATTGACAACCGTTCTGTTAGATAGCTGCGTTTTGGATTTAGAAGCAGATATTTCCCTGTGCTTACTGCTGTTTCTTCCATATGCCGGTAATGGGCTGAAAACGCCTGTTTTGGGACTCTGCAGAGAAAGTGTTTGCAGACTGCTGAATCCACACACGGGTTTAACTCTGGAAGTTGAGTGCACACATTGACAACCGTTCTGTTAGATAGCTGCGTTTTGGATTTAGAAGCAGATATTTCCCTGGTCTTACTGCTGTTTCTTCCATATGCCGGTAATGGGCTGAAAACGCCTGTTTTGGGACTCTGCAGAGAAAGTGTTTGCAGACTGCTGAATCCACACACGGGTTTAACTCTGGAAGTTGAGTGCACACATTGACAACCGTTCTGTTAGATAGCTGCGTTTTGGATTTAGAAGCAGATATTTCCCTGTGCTGACTGCTGTTTCTTCCATATGCCGGTAATGGGCTGAAAACGCCTGTTTTGGGACTCTGCAGAGAAAGTGTTTGCAGACTGCTGAATCCACACACGGGTTTAACTCTGGAAGTTGAGTGCACACATTGACAACTGTTCTGTTAGATAGCTGCGTTTTGGATTTAGAAGCAGATATTTCCCTGGGCTTACTGCTGTTTCTTCCATATGCCGGTAATGGGCTGAAAACGCCTGTTTTGGGACTCTGCAGAGAAAGTGTTTGCAGACTGCTGAATCCACACACGGGTTTAACTCTGGAAGTTGAGTGCACACATTGACAACCGTTCTGTTAGATAGCTGCGTTTTGGATTTAGAAGCAGATATTTCCCTGTGCTTACTGCTGTTTCTTCCATATGCCGGTAATGGGCTGAAAACGCCTGTTTTGGGACTCTGCAGAGAAAGTGTTTGCAGACTGCTGAATCCACACACGGGTTTAACTCTGGAAGTTGAGTGCACACATTGACAACCGTTCTGTTAGATAGCTGCGTTTTGGATTTAGAAGCAGATATTTCCCTGGGCTTACTGCTGTTTCTTCCATATGCCGGTAATGGGCTGAAAACGCCTGTTTTGGGACTCTGCAGAGAAAGTGTTTGCAGACTGCTGAATCCACACACGGGTTTAACTCTGGAAGTTGAGTGCACACATTGACAACCGTTCTGTTAGATAGCTGCGTTTTGGATTTAGAAGCAGATATTTCCCTGTGCTGACTGCTGTTTCTTCCATATGCCGGTAATGGGCTGAAAACGCCTGTTTTGGGACTCTGCAGAGAAAGTGTTTGCAGACTGCTGAATCCACACACGGGTTTAACTCTGGAAGTTGAGTGCACACATTGACAACCGTTCTGTTAGATAGCTGCGTTTTGGATTTAGAAGCAGATATTTCCCTGTGCTGACTGCTGTTTCTTCCATATGCCGGTAATGGGCTGAAAACGCCTGTTTTGGGACTCTGCAGAGAAAGTGTTTGCAGACTGCTGAATCCACACACGGGTTTAACTCTGGAAGTTGAGTGCACACATTGACAACCGTTCTGTTAGATAGCTGCGTTTTGGATTTAGAAGCAGATATTTCCCTGTGCTTACTGCTGTTTCTTCCATATGCCGGTAATGGGCTGAAAACGCCTGTTTTGGGACTCTGCAGAGAAAGTGTTTGCAGACTGCTGAATCCACACACGGGTTTAACTCTGGAAGTTGAGTGCACACATTGACAACCGTTCTGTTAGATAGCTGCGTTTTGGATTTAGAAGCAGATATTTCCCTGGGCTTACTGCTGTTTCTTCCATATGCCGGTAATGGGCTGAAAACGCCTGTTTTGGGACTCTGCAGAGAAAGTGTTTGCAGACTGCTGAATCCACACACGGGTTTAACTCTGGAAGTTGAGTGCACACATTGACAACCGTTCTGTTAGATAGCTGCGTTTTGGATTTAGAAGCAGATATTTCCCTGGACTTACTGCTGTTTCTTCCATATGCCGGTAATGGGCTGAAAACGCCTGTTTTGGGACTCTGCAGAGAAAGTGTTTGCAGACTGCTGAATCCACACACGGGTTTAACTCTGGAAGTTGAGTGCACACATTGACAACCGTTCTGTTAGATAGCTGCGTTTTGGATTTAGAAGCAGATATTTCCCTGTGCTGACTGCTGTTTCTTCCATATGCCGGTAATGGGCTGAAAACGCCTGTTTTGGGACTCTGCAGAGAAAGTGTTTGCAGACTGCTGAATCCACACACGGGTTTAACTCTGGAAGTTGAGTGCACACATTGACAACCGTTCTGTTAGATAGCTGCGTTTTGGATTTAGAAGCAGATATTTCCCTGGGCTTACTGCTGTTTCTTCCATATGCCGGTAATGGGCTGAAAACGCCTGTTTTGGGACTCTGCAGAGAAAGTGTTTGCAGACTGCTGAATCCACACACGGGTTTAACTCTGGAAGTTGAGTGCACACATTGACAACCGTTCTGTTAGATAGCTGCGTTTTGGATTTAGAAGCAGATATTTCCCTGGGCTTACTGCTGTTTCTTCCATATGCCGGTAATGGGCTGAAAACGCCTGTTTTGGGACTCTGCAGAGAAAGTGTTTGCAGACTGCTGAATCCACACACGGGTTTAACTCTGGAAGTTGAGTGCACACATTGACAACCGTTCTGTTAGATAGCTGCGTTTTGGATTTAGAAGCAGATATTTCCCTGGGCTTACTGCTGTTTCTTCCTTATGCCGGTAATGGGCTGAAAACGCCTGTTTTGGGACTCTGCAGAGAAAGTGTTTGCAGACTGCTGAATCCACACACGGGTTTAACTCTGGAAGTTGAGTGCACACATTGACAACCGTTCTGTTAGATAGCTGCGTTTTGGATTTAGAAGCAGATATTTCCCTGGGCTTACTGCTGTTTCTTCCATATGCCGGTAATGGGCTGAAAACGCCTGTTTTGGGACTCTGCAGAGAAAGTGTTTGCAGACTGCTGAATCCACACACGGGTTTAACTCTGGAAGTTGAGTGCACACATTGACAACCGTTCTGTTAGATAGCTGCGTTTTGGATTTAGAAGCAGATATTTCCCTGTGCTTACTGCTGTTTCTTCCATATGCCGGTAATGGGCTGAAAACGCCTGTTTTGGGACTCTGCAGAGAAAGTGTTTGCAGACTGCTGAATCCACACACGGGTTTAACTCTGGAAGTTGAGTGCACACATTGACAACCGTTCTGTTAGATAGCTGCGTTTTGGATTTAGAAGCAGATATTTCCCTGGGCTTACTGCTGTTTCTTCCATATGCCGGTAATGGGCTGAAAACGCCTGTTTTGGGACTCTGCAGAGAAAGTGTTTGCAGACTGCTGAATCCACACACGGGTTTAACTCTGGAAGTTGAGTGCACACATTGACAACCGTTCTGTTAGATAGCTGCGTTTTGGATTTAGAAGCAGATATTTCCCTGGGCTTACTGCTGTTTCTTCCATATGCCGGTAATGGGCTGAAAACGCCTGTTTTGGGACTCTGCAGAGAAAGTGTTTGCAGACTGCTGAATCCACACACGGGTTTAACTCTGGAAGTTGAGTGCACACATTGACAACCGTTCTGTTAGATAGCTGCGTTTTGGATTTAGAAGCAGATATTTCCCTGGGCTTACTGCTGTTTCTTCCATATGCCGGTAATGGGCTGAAAACGCCTGTTTTGGGACTCTGCAGAGAAAGTGTTTGCAGACTGCTGAATCCACACACGGGTTTAACTCTGGAAGTTGAGTGCACACATTGACAACCGTTCTGTTAGATAGCTGCGTTTTGGATTTAGAAGCAGATATTTCCCTGGGCTTACTGCTGTTTCTTCCATATGCCGGTAATGGGCTGAAAACGCCTGTTTTGGGACTCTGCAGAGAAAGTGTTTGCAGACTGCTGAATCCACACACGGGTTTAACTCTGGAAGTTGAGTGCACACATTGACAACCGTTCTGTTAGATAGCTGCGTTTTGGATTTAGAAGCAGATATTTCCCTGGGCTTACTGCTGTTTCTTCCATATGCCGGTAATGGGCTGAAAACGCCTGTTTTGGGACTCTGCAGAGAAAGTGTTTGCAGACTGCTGAATCCACACACGGGTTTAACTCTGGAAGTTGAGTGCACACATTGACAACCGTTCTGTTAGATAGCTGCGTTTTGGATTTAGAAGCAGATATTTCCCTGGGCTTACTGCTGTTTCTTCCATATGCCGGTAATGGGCTGAAAACGCCTGTTTTGGGACTCTGCAGAGAAAGTGTTTGCAGACTGCTGAATCCACACACGGGTTTAACTCTGGAAGTTGAGTGCACACATTGACAACCGTTCTGTTAGATAGCTGCGTTTTGGATTTAGAAGCAGATATTTCCCTGGGCTTACTGCTGTTTCTTCCATATGCCGGTAATGGGCTGAAAACGCCTGTTTTGGGACTCTGCAGAGAAAGTGTTTGCAGACTGCTGAATCCACACACGGGTTTAACTCTGGAAGTTGAGTGCACACATTGACAACCGTTCTGTTAGATAGCTGCGTTTTGGATTTAGAAGCAGATATTTCCCTGGGCTTACTGCTGTTTCTTCCATATGCCGGTAATGGGCTGAAAACGCCTGTTTTGGGACTCTGCAGAGAAAGTGTTTGCAGACTGCTGAATCCACACACGGGTTTAACTCTGGAAGTTGAGTGCACACATTGACAACCGTTCTGTTAGATAGCTGCGTTTTGGATTTAGAAGCAGATATTTCCCTGGGCTTACTGCTGTTTCTTCCATATGCCGGTAATGGGCTGAAAACGCCTGTTTTGGGACTCTGCAGAGAAAGTGTTTGCAGACTGCTGAATCCACACACGGGTTTAACTCTGGAAGTTGAGTGCACACATTGACAACCGTTCTGTTAGATAGCTGCGTTTTGGATTTAGAAGCAGATATTTCCCTGGGCTTACTGCTGTTTCTTCCATATGCCGGTAATGGGCTGAAAACGCCTGTTTTGGGACTCTGCAGAGAAAGTGTTTGCAGGACTGCTGAATCCACACACGGGTTTTAACTCTGGAAGTTGAGTGCACACATTGACAACCGTTCTGTTAGATAGCTGCGTTTTGGATTTAGAAGCAGATATTTCCCTGGGCTTACTGCTGTTTCTTCCATATGCCGGTAATGGGCTGAAAACGCCTGTTTTGGGACTCTGCAGAGAAAGTGTTTGCAGACTGCTGAATCCACACACGGGTTTAACTCTGGAAGTTGAGTGCACACATTGACAACCGTTCTGTTAGATAGCTGCGTTTTGGATTTAGAAGCAGATATTTCCCTGGGCTTACTGCTGTTTCTTCCATATGCCGGTAATGGGCTGAAAACGCCTGTTTTGGGACTCTGCAGAGAAAGTGTTTGCAGACTGCTGAATCCACACACGGGTTTAACTCTGGAAGTTGAGTGCACACATTGACAACCGTTCTGTTAGATAGCTGCGTTTTGGATTTAGAAGCAGATATTTCCCTGTGCTTACTGCTGTTTCTTCCATATGCCGGTAATGGGCTGAAAACGCCTGTTTTGGGACTCTGCAGAGAAAGTGTTTGCAGACTGCTGAATCCACACACGGGTTTAACTCTGGAAGTTGAGTGCACACATTGACAACCGTTCTGTTAGATAGCTGCGTTTTGGATTTAGAAGCAGATATTTCCCTGGGCTTACTGCTGTTTCTTCCATATGCCGGTAATGGGCTGAAAACGCCTGTTTTGGGACTCTGCAGAGAAAGTGTTTGCAGACTGCTGAATCCACACACGGGTTTAACTCTGGAAGTTGAGTGCACACATTGACAACCGTTCTGTTAGATAGCTGCGTTTTGGATTTAGAAGCAGATATTTCCCTGGGCTTACTGCTGTTTCTTCCATATGCCGGTAATGGGCTGAAAACGCCTGTTTTGGGACTCTGCAGAGAAAGTGTTTGCAGACTGCTGAATCCACACACGGGTTTAACTCTGGAAGTTGAGTGCACACATTGACAACCGTTCTGTTAGATAGCTGCGTTTTGGATTTAGAAGCAGATATTTCCCTGGGCTTACTGCTGTTTCTTCCATATGCCGGTAATGGGCTGAAAACGCCTGTTTTGGGACTCTGCAGAGAAAGTGTTTGCAGACTGCTGAATCCACACACGGGTTTAACTCTGGAAGTTGAGTGCACACATTGACAACCGTTCTGTTAGATAGCTGCGTTTTGGATTTAGAAGCAGATATTTCCCTGTGCTGACTGCTGTTTCTTCCATATGCCGGTAATGGGCTGAAAACGCCTGTTTTGGGACTCTGCAGAGAAAGTGTTTGCAGACTGCTGAATCCACACACGGGTTTAACTCTGGAAGTTGAGTGCACACATTGACAACCGTTCTGTTAGATAGCTGCGTTTTGGATTTAGAAGCAGATATTTCCCTGGGCTTACTGCTGTTTCTTCCATATGCCGGTAATGGGCTGAAAACGCCTGTTTTGGGACTCTGCAGAGAAAGTGTTTGCAGACTGCTGAATCCACACACGGGTTTAACTCTGGAAGTTGAGTGCACACATTGACAACCGTTCTGTTAGATAGCTGCGTTTTGGATTTAGAAGCAGATATTTCCCTGGGCTTACTGCTGTTTCTTCCATATGCCGGTAATGGGCTGAAAACGCCTGTTTTGGGACTCTGCAGAGAAAGTGTTTGCAGACTGCTGAATCCACACACGGGTTTAACTCTGGAAGTTGAGTGCACACATTGACAACCGTTCTGTTAGATAGCTGCGTTTTGGATTTAGAAGCAGATATTTCCCTGGGCTTACTGCTGTTTCTTCCATATGCCGGTAATGGGCTGAAAACGCCTGTTTTGGGACTCTGCAGAGAAAGTGTTTGCAGACTGCTGAATCCACACACGGGTTTAACTCTGGAAGTTGAGTGCACACATTGACAACCGTTCTGTTAGATAGCTGCGTTTTGGATTTAGAAGCAGATATTTCCCTGGGCTTACTGCTGTTTCTTCCATATGCCGGTAATGGGCTGAAAACGCCTGTTTTGGGACTCTGCAGAGAAAGTGTTTGCAGACTGCTGAATCCACACACGTTTAACTCTGGAAGTTGAGTGCACACATTGACAACCGTTCTGTTAGATAGCTGCGTTTTGGATTTAGAAGCAGATATTTCCCTGTGCTTACTGCTGTTTCTTCCATATGCCGGTAATGGGCTGAAAACGCCTGTTTTGGGACTCTGCAGAGAAAGTGTTTGCAGACTGCTGAATCCACACACGGGTTTAACTCTGGAAGTTGAGTGCACACATTGACAACCGTTCTGTTAGATAGCTGCGTTTTGGATTTAGAAGCAGATATTTCCCTGTGCTGACTGCTGTTTCTTCCATATGCCGGTAATGGGCTGAAAACGCCTGTTTTGGGACTCTGCAGAGAAAGTGTTTGCAGACTGCTGAATCCACACACGGGTTTAACTCTGGAAGTTGAGTGCACACATTGACAACCGTTCTGTTAGATAGCTGCGTTTTGGATTTAGAAGCAGATATTTCCCTGTGCTTACTGCTGTTTCTTCCATATGCCGGTAATGGGCTGAAAATGCCTGTTTTGGGACTCTGCAGAGAAAGTGTTTGCAGACTGCTGAATCCACACACGGGTTTAACTCTGGAAGTTGAGTGCACACATTGACAACCGTTCTGTTAGATAGCTGCGTTTTGGATTTAGAAGCAGATATTTCCCTGGGCTTACTGCTGTTTCTTCCCATATGCCGGTAATGGGCTGAAAACGCCTGTTTTGGGACTCTGCAGAGAAAGTGTTTGCAGACTGCTGAATCCACACACGGGTTTAACTCTGGAAGTTGAGTGCACACATTGACAACCGTTCTGTTAGATAGCTGCGTTTTGGATTTAGAAGCAGATATTTCCCTGGGCTTACTGCTGTTTCTTCCATATGCCGGTAATGGGCTGAAAACGCCTGTTTTGGGACTCTGCAGAGAAAGTGTTTGCAGACTGCTGAATCCACACACGGGTTTAACTCTGGAAGTTGAGTGCACACATTGACAACCGTTCTGTTAGATAGCTGCGTTTTGGATTTAGAAGCAGATATTTCCCTGGGCTTACTGCTGTTTCTTCCATATGCCGGTAATGGGCTGAAAACGCCTGTTTTGGGACTCTGCAGAGAAAGTGTTTGCAGACTGCTGAATCCACACACGGGTTTAACTCTGGAAGTTGAGTGCACACATTGACAACCGTTCTGTTAGATAGCTGCGTTTTGGATTTAGAAGCAGATATTTCCCTGGGCTTACTGCTGTTTCTTCCATATGCCGGTAATGGGCTGAAAACGCCTGTTTTGGGACTCTGCAGAGAAAGTGTTTGCAGACTGCTGAATCCACACACGGGTTTAACTCTGGAAGTTGAGTGCACACATTGACAACCGTTCTGTTAGATAGCTGCGTTTTGGATTTAGAAGCAGATATTTCCCTGGGCTTACTGCTGTTTCTTCCATATGCCGGTAATGGGCTGAAAACGCCTGTTTTGGGACTCTGCAGAGAAAGTGTTTGCAGACTGCTGAATCCACACACGGGTTTAACTCTGGAAGTTGAGTGCACACATTGACAACCGTTCTGTTAGATAGCTGCGTTTTGGATTTAGAAGCAGATATTTCCCTGGGCTTACTGCTGTTTCTTCCATATGCCGGTAATGGGCTGAAAACGCCTGTTTTGGGACTCTGCAGAGAAAGTGTTTGCAGACTGCTGAATCCACACACGGGTTTAACTCTGGAAGTTGAGTGCACACATTGACAACCGTTCTGTTAGATAGCTGCGTTTTGGATTTAGAAGCAGATATTTCCCTGGGCTGACTGCTGTTTCTTCCATATGCTGGTAATGGGCTGAAAACGCCTGTTTTGGGACTCTGCATAGAAAGTGTTTGCAGACTGCTGAATCCACACACGGGTTTAACTCTGGAAGTTGAGTGCACACATTGACAACCGTTCTGTTAGATAGCTGCGTTTTGGATTTAGAAGCAGATATTTCCCTGTGCTTACTGCTGTTTCTTCCATATGCCGGTAATGGGCTGAAAACGCCTGTTTTGGGACTCTGCAGAGAAAGTGTTTGCAGACTGCTGAATCCACACACGGGTTTAACTCTGGAAGTTGAGTGCACACATTGACAACCGTTCTGTTAGATAGCTGCGTTTTGGATTTAGAAGCAGATATTTCCCTGGGCTTACTGCTGTTTCTTCCATATGCCGGTAATGGGCTGAAAACGCCTGTTTTGGGACTCTGCAGAGAAAGTGTTTGCAGACTGCTGAATCCACACACGGGTTTAACTCTGGAAGTTGAGTGCACACATTGACAACCGTTCTGTTAGATAGCTGCGTTTTGGATTTAGAAGCAGATATTTCCCTGGGCTTACTGCTGTTTCTTCCATATGCCGGTAATGGGCTGAAAACGCCTGTTTTGGGACTCTGCAGAGAAAGTGTTTGCAGACTGCTGAATCCACACACGGGTTTAACTCTGGAAGTTGAGTGCACACATTGACAACCGTTCTGTTAGATAGCTGCGTTTTGGATTTAGAAGCAGATATTTCCCTGGGCTTACTGCTGTTTCTTCCATATGCCGGTAATGGGCTGAAAACGCCTGTTTTGGGACTCTGCAGAGAAAGTGTTTGCAGACTGCTGAATCCACACACGGGTTTAACTCTGGAAGTTGAGTGCACACATTGACAACCGTTCTGTTAGATAGCTGCGTTTTGGATTTAGAAGCAGATATTTCCCTGGGCTTACTGCTGTTTCTTCCATATGCCGGTAATGGGCTGAAAACGCCTGTTTTGGGACTCTGCAGAGAAAGTGTTTGCAGACTGCTGAATCCACACACGGGTTTAACTCTGGAAGTTGAGTGCACACATTGACAACCGTTCTGTTAGATAGCTGCGTTTTGGATTTAGAAGCAGATATTTCCCTGTGCTGACTGCTGTTTTCTTCCATATGCCGGTAATGGGCTGAAAACGCCTGTTTTGGGACTCTGCAGAGAAAGTGTTTGCAGACTGCTGAATCCACACACGGGTTTAACTCTGGAAGTTGAGTGCACACATTGACAACCGTTCTGTTAGATAGCTGCGTTTTGGATTTAGAAGCAGATATTTCCCTGGGCTTACTGCTGTTTCTTCCATATGCCGGTAATGGGCTGAAAACGCCTGTTTTGGGACTCTGCAGAGAAAGTGTTTGCAGACTGCTGAATCCACACACGGGTTTAACTCTGGAAGTTGAGTGCACACATTGACAACCGTTCTGTTAGATAGCTGCGTTTTGGATTTAGAAGCAGATATTTCCCTGGGCTTACTGCTGTTTCTTCCATATGCCGGTAATGGGCTGAAAACGCCTGTTTTGGGACTCTGCAGAGAAAGTGTTTGCAGACTGCTGAATCCACACACGGGTTTAACTCTGGAAGTTGAGTGCACACATTGACAACCGTTCTGTTAGATAGCTGCGTTTTGGATTTAGAAGCAGATATTTCCCTGGGCTTACTGCTGTTTCTTCCATATGCCGGTAATGGGCTGAAAACGCCTGTTTTGGGACTCTGCAGAGAAAGTGTTTGCAGACTGCTGAATCCACACACGGGTTTAACTCTGGAAGTTGAGTGCACACATTGACAACCGTTCTGTTAGATAGCTGCGTTTTGGATTTAGAAGCAGATATTTCCCTGGGCTTACTGCTGTTTCTTCCATATGCCGGTAATGGGCTGAAACGCCTGTTTTGGGACTCTGCAGAGAAAGTGTTTGCAGACTGCTGAATCCACACACGGGTTTAACTCTGGAAGTTGAGTGCACACATTGACAACCGTTCTGTTAGATAGCTGCGTTTTGGATTTAGAAGCAGATATTTCCCTGTGCTTACTGCTGTTTCTTCCATATGCCGGTAATGGGCTGAAAACGCCTGTTTTGGGACTCTGCAGAGAAAGTGTTTGCAGACTGCTGAATCCACACACGGGTTTAACTCTGGAAGTTGAGTGCACACATTGACAACCGTTCTGTTAGATAGCTGCGTTTTGGATTTAGAAGCAGATATTTCCCTGGGCTTACTGCTGTTTCTTCCATATGCCGGTAATGGGCTGAAAACGCCTGTTTTGGGACTCTGCAGAGAAAGTGTTTGCAGACTGCTGAATCCACACACGGGTTTAACTCTGGAAGTTGAGTGCACACATTGACAACCGTTCTGTTAGATAGCTGCGTTTTGGATTTAGAAGCAGATATTTCCCTGGGCTTACTGCTGTTTCTTCCATATGCCGGTAATGGGCTGAAAATGCCTGTTTTGGGACTCTGCAGAGAAAGTGTTTGCAGACTGCTGAATCCACACACGGGTTTAACTCTGGAAGTTGAGTGCACACATTGACAACCGTTCTGTTAGATAGCTGCGTTTTGGATTTAGAAGCAGATATTTCCCTGGGCTTACTGCTGTTTCTTCCATATGCCGGTAATGGGCTGAAAACGCCTGTTTTGGGACTCTGCAGAGAAAGTGTTTGCAGACTGCTGAATCCACACACGGGTTTAACTCTGGAAGTTGAGTGCACACATTGACAACCGTTCTGTTAGATAGCTGCGTTTTGGATTTAGAAGCAGATATTTCCCTGGGCTTACTGCTGTTTCTTCCATATGCCGGTAATGGGCTGAAAACGCCTGTTTTGGGACTCTGCAGAGAAAGTGTTTGCAGACTGCTGAATCCACACACGGGTTTAACTCTGGAAGTTGAGTGCACACATTGACAACCGTTCTGTTAGATAGCTGCGTTTTGGATTTAGAAGCAGATATTTCCCTGGGCTTACTGCTGTTTCTTCCATATGCCGGTAATGGGCTGAAAACGCCTGTTTTGGGACTCTGCAGAGAAAGTGTTTGCAGACTGCTGAATCCACACACGGGTTTAACTCTGGAAGTTGAGTGCACACATTGACAACCGTTCTGTTAGATAGCTGCGTTTTGGATTTAGAAGCAGATATTTCCCTGGGCTTACTGCTGTTTCTTCCATATGCCGGTAATGGGCTGAAAACGCCTGTTTTGGGACTCTGCAGAGAAAGTGTTTGCAGACTGCTGAATCCACACACGGGTTTAACTCTGGAAGTTGAGTGCACACATTGACAACCGTTCTGTTAGATAGCTGCGTTTTGGATTTAGAAGCAGATATTTCCCTGGGCTTACTGCTGTTTCTTCCATATG
>NW_026989576.1:0-29633 GCF_030222135.1 Aotus nancymaae | reverse complement strand
GTTTTGGATTTAGAAGCAGATATTTCCCTGTGCTTACTGCTGTTTCTTCCATATGCCGGTAATGGGCTGAAAACGCCTGTTTTGGGACTCTGCAGAGAAAGTGTTTGCAGACTGCTGAATCCACACACGGGTTTAACTCTGGAAGTTGAGTGCACACATTGACAACCGTTCTGTTAGATAGCTGCGTTTTGGATTTAGAAGCAGATATTTCCCTGTGCTTACTGCTGTTTCTTCCATATGCCGGTAATGGGCTGAAAACGCCTGTTTTGGGACTCTGCAGAGAAAGTGTTTGCAGACTGCTGAATCCACACACGGGTTTAACTCTGGAAGTTGAGTGCACACATTGACAACCGTTCTGTTAGATAGCTGCGTTTTGGATTTAGAAGCAGATATTTCCCTGTGCTTACTGCTGTTTCTTCCATATGCCGGTAATGGGCTGAAAACGCCTGTTTTGGGACTCTGCAGAGAAAGTGTTTGCAGACTGCTGAATCCACACACGGGTTTAACTCTGGAAGTTGAGTGCACACATTGACAACCGTTCTGTTAGATAGCTGCGTTTTGGATTTAGAAGCAGATATTTCCCTGTGCTTACTGCTGTTTCTTCCATATGCCGGTAATGGGCTGAAAACGCCTGTTTTGGGACTCTGCAGAGAAAGTGTTTGCACACTGCTGAATCCACACACGGGTTTAACTCTGGAAGTTGAGTGCACACATTGACAACCGTTCTGTTAGATAGCTGCGTTTTGGATTTAGAAGCAGATATTTCCCTGTGCTTACTGCTGTTTCTTCCATATGCCGGTAATGGGCTGAAAACGCCTGTTTTGGGACTCTGCAGAGAAAGTGTTTGCAGACTGCTGAATCCACACACGGGTTTAACTCTGGAAGTTGAGTGCACACATTGACAACCGTTCTGTTAGATAGCTGCGTTTTGGATTTAGAAGCAGATATTTCCCTGTGCTTACTGCTGTTTCTTCCATATGCCGGTAATGGGCTGAAAACGCCTGTTTTGGGACTCTGCAGAGAAAGTGTTTGCAGACTGCTGAATCCACACACGGGTTTAACTCTGGAAGTTGAGTGCACACATTGACAACCGTTCTGTTAGATAGCTGCGTTTTGGATTTAGAAGCAGATATTTCCCTGTGCTTACTGCTGTTTCTTCCATATGCCGGTAATGGGCTGAAAACGCCTGTTTTGGGACTCTGCAGAGAAAGTGTTTGCAGACTGCTGAATCCACACACGGGTTTAACTCTGGAAGTTGAGTGCACACATTGACAACCGTTCTGTTAGATAGCTGCGTTTTGGATTTAGAAGCAGATATTTCCCTGTGCTTACTGCTGTTTCTTCCATATGCCGGTAATGGGCTGAAAACGCCTGTTTTGGGACTCTGCAGAGAAAGTGTTTGCAGACTGCTGAATCCACACACGGGTTTAACTCTGGAAGTTGAGTGCACACATTGACAACCGTTCTGTTAGATAGCTGCGTTTTGGATTTAGAAGCAGATATTTCCCTGTGCTTACTGCTGTTTCTTCCATATGCCGGTAATGGGCTGAAAACGCCTGTTTTGGGACTCTGCAGAGAAAGTGTTTGCAGACTGCTGAATCCACACACGGGTTTAACTCTGGAAGTTGAGTGCACACATTGACAACCGTTCTGTTAGATAGCTGCGTTTTGGATTTAGAAGCAGATATTTCCCTGTGCTTACTGCTGTTTCTTCCATATGCCGGTAATGGGCTGAAAACGCCTGTTTTGGGACTCTGCAGAGAAAGTGTTTGCAGACTGCTGAATCCACACACGGGTTTAACTCTGGAAGTTGAGTGCACACATTGACAACCGTTCTGTTAGATAGCTGCGTTTTGGATTTAGAAGCAGATATTTCCCTGTGCTTACTGCTGTTTCTTCCATATGCCGGTAATGGGCTGAAAACGCCTGTTTTGGGACTCTGCAGAGAAAGTGTTTGCAGACTGCTGAATCCACACACGGGTTTAACTCTGGAAGTTGAGTGCACACATTGACAACCGTTCTGTTAGATAGCTGCGTTTTGGATTTAGAAGCAGATATTTCCCTGTGCTTACTGCTGTTTCTTCCATATGCCGGTAATGGGCTGAAAACGCCTGTTTTGGGACTCTGCAGAGAAAGTGTTTGCAGACTGCTGAATCCACACACGGGTTTAACTCTGGAAGTTGAGTGCACACATTGACAACCGTTCTGTTAGATAGCTGCGTTTTGGATTTAGAAGCAGATATTTCCCTGTGCTTACTGCTGTTTCTTCCATATGCCGGTAATGGGCTGAAAACGCCTGTTTTGGGACTCTGCAGAGAAAGTGTTTGCAGACTGCTGAATCCACACACGGGTTTAACTCTGGAAGTTGAGTGCACACATTGACAACCGTTCTGTTAGATAGCTGCGTTTTGGATTTAGAAGCAGATATTTCCCTGTGCTTACTGCTGTTTCTTCCATATGCCGGTAATGGGCTGAAAACGCCTGTTTTGGGACTCTGCAGAGAAAGTGTTTGCAGACTGCTGAATCCACACACGGGTTTAACTCTGGAAGTTGAGTGCACACATTGACAACCGTTCTGTTAGATAGCTGCGTTTTGGATTTAGAAGCAGATATTTCCCTGTGCTTACTGCTGTTTCTTCCATATGGCGGTAATGGGCTGAAAACGCCTGTTTTGGGACTCTGCAGAGAAAGTGTTTGCAGACTGCTGAATCCACACACGGGTTTAACTCTGGAAGTTGAGTGCACACGTTGACAACCGTTCTGTTAGATAGCTGCGTTTTGGATTTAGAAGCAGATATTTCCCTGTGCTTACTGCTGTTTCTTCCATATGCCGGTAATGGGCTGAAAACGCCTGTTTTGGGACTCTGCAGAGAAAGTGTTTGCAGACTGCTGAATCCACACACGGGTTTAACTCTGGAAGTTGAGTGCACACATTGACAACCGTTCTGTTAGATAGCTGCGTTTTGGATTTAGAAGCAGATATTTCCCTGTGCTTACTGCTGTTTCTTCCATATGCCGGTAATGGGCTGAAAACGCCTGTTTTGGGACTCTGCACAGAAGGTGTTTGCAGACTGCTGAATCCACACACGGGTTTAACTCTGGAAGTTGAGTGCACACATTGACAACCGTTCTGTTAGATAGCTGCGTTTTGGATTTAGAAGCAGATATTTCTCTTTACAGCATATACTCTCATTCACTCTGGAATATCCAAACGCAGCTCCTAAAAGAATCGGGTTTCTAAGTATAATCAGATATTTCTCTTTACATCTTGTACCCCAGTACACTCTGATATATGCAAACGCAGCTCCTGGAAGAAACGTGTTTGTAACTCGCTGAATCTGAGCATATATTGAATCTCTTAGGTGAATGAACACACAGCAGAGGAGTTTGAAAAAAACATTTCTTCCATGTTATAGATGCACTGTTAGTGCTATTGCTTTTAGGCTGGTGTTTTCCTGGAAATGTTGTTTTTAGAATTTCCATATAAATGGTTTGTAAACTGCTGCTTAAGTGGAGCAGTTTAATTCGTTAAGTTGAATGCCCTCATTCACAATCATTCTGTTAGCTAGCTCCGTTTTGGTTTTAGAAGCCTGTGTTTCTAGTTACAGCATATACTCCCATTCATTCTGGAATAGCCAAACGCAGCTCCCAGAATAGACGTGTTTCTAAGTCGCTGAATCTAAACATAGATTCAACTCCCTTAGGTGAACGAACACACAGCACAGCAGTTTGAAAGAAACGTTTTATTTGAGTTTTAGACGCAGTCTTATTGCTATTTCTTAGAGGCCGGTATTTTGCTGGGAATGTCTGTTTTAGAATCTGCACAAAAATCTTTTCTAAACTGCTGCATAGAAACAACAGTTTATCTCAATAAGCTGAATGCACACAGTGACAACCATTCTGTTAGATGGCTCCGTGTTTGTTTTAGAACCAGATATTTCACTTTAAACCTTATACTCCAGTACACTCTTGAATATGCAAATGCAGCTCCTGGAAGAAACGTGTTTCTTACTCGCTGAATCTGAACATATACTCAAGACTCTTAGGTGAATGAACACAGAGCAGAGCATTTTGAAGAAAACGTTTCTTCTATGTTATAGATGCAGTCTTACTGCTACTTCTTTTAGGCTGGTGTTTTGCTGCAAATGTTGATTTTAGAATTTGCATATAAAGGGTTTCTAAACTGCTGCCTAAGAAGAGCAGATTAACCCTTTAAGTTGAATGCACACATTCACAACCATTCTGTTAGATAGCTCCGTTTTGGTTTTAGAAACAGATATTTCTCTTTACAGCATTTACTCCCATACACTCTGGAATATCGAAATGCAGCTCCCAGAATAAACGTGTTTCAAACTCGCTGAATCCAAACATAGATTCAACGACCTTTGGTGAACGAACACACTGCAGAGCAGTTTGAAAGAAACGTTCCCTCTGAGTTTTAGACGCAGTCTTACTGCTATTTCTTATAGGCCGGTATTTTGCTGGAAATGTCTGTTTGAGAATCTACACAGAAATGTTTTCTAAACTGCTGCATACAAACAGCAGTTTAGCTCAGTAAGTTGAATGCACACATTGACAACCATTCCATTAGATCATCCGTTTTTCTTTTGGAACGAGACATTTGTCTTTACATCTTATACTCCAGTATACTCTGGAATGGGCAAACACAGCTCCTGGAAGAAACGTGTTGCTAACTAGCTGAATCTGAACATATATTCAAGTCTCTTATATGAATGAACACACGGCCGAGCAGTTTGAAAGAAAGGTTTCTTCTGAGTTTTAGACGCAGTCTTAATGCTCTTTTTTATATGTCGGTACTGGGCCGGAAAGGCCTGTTTTGCGACTCTGCACAGAAAGTGTTTGCAGACTGCTGAATCCACACACGGGTTTAACTCTGGAAGTTGAGTGCACACATTGACAACCGTTCTGTTAGATAGCTGCGTTTTGGATTTAGAAGCAGATATTTCCCTGTGCTTACTGCTGTTTCTTCCATATGCCGGTAATGGGCTGAAAACGCCTGTTTTGGGACTCTGCAGAGAAAGTGTTTGCAGACTGCTGAATCCACACACGCGTTTAACTCTGGAAGTTGAGTGCACACATTGACAACCGTTCTGTTAGATAGCTGCGTTTTGGATTTAGAAGCAGATATTTCCCTGTGCTTACTGCTGTTTCTTCCATATGCCGGTAATGGGCTGAAAACGCCTGTTTTGGGACTCTGCAGAGAAAGTGTTTGCAGACTGCTGAATCCACACACGGGTTTAACTCTGGAAGTTGAGTGCACACATTGACAACCGTTCTGTTAGATAGCTGCGTTTTGGATTTAGAAGCAGATATTTCCCTGTGCTTACTGCTGTTTCTTCCATATGCCGGTAACGGGCTGAAAACGCCTGTTTTGGGACTCTGCAGAGAAAGTGTTTGCAGACTGCTGAATCCACACACGGGTTTAACTCTGGAAGTTGAGTGCACACATTGACAACCGTTCTGTTAGATAGCTGCGTTTTGGATTTAGAAGCAGATATTTCCCAGTGCTTACTGCTGTTTCTTCCATATGCCGGTAATGGGCTGAAAACGCCTGTTTTGGGACTCTGCAGAGAAAGTGTTTGCAGACTGCTGAATCCACACACGGGTTTAACTCTGGAAGTTGAGTGCACACATTGACAACCGTTCTGTTAGATAGCTGCGTTTTGGATTTAGAAGCAGATATTTCCCTGTGCTTACTGCTGTTTCTTCCATATGCCGGTAATGGGCTGAAAACGCCTGTTTTGGGACTCTGCAGAGAAAGTGTTTGCAGACTGCTGAATCCACACACGGGTTTAACTCTGGAAGTTGAGTGCACACATTGACAACCGTTCTGTTAGATAGCTGCGTTTTGGATTTAGAAGCAGATATTTCCCTGTGCTTACTGCTGTTTCTTCCATATGCCGGTAATGGGCTGAAAACGCCTGTTTTGGGACTCTGCAGAGAAAGTGTTTGCAGACTGCTGAATCCACACACGGGTTTAACTCTGGAAGTTGAGTGCACACATTGACAACCGTTCTGTTAGATAGCTGCGTTTTGGATTTAGAAGCAGATATTTCCCTGTGCTTACTGCTGTTTCTTCCATATGCCGGTAATGGGCTGAAAACGCCTGTTTTGGGACTCTGCAGAGAAAGTGTTTGCAGACTGCTGAATCCACACACGGGTTTAACTCTGGAAGTTGAGTGCGCGCATTGACAACCGTTCTGTTAGAGAGCTGCGTTTTGGATTTAGAAGCAGATATTTCCCTGTGCTTACTGCTGTTTCTTCCATATGCCGGTAATGGGCTGAAAACGCCTGTTTTGGGACTCTGCAGAGAAAGTGTTTGCAGACTGCTGAATCCACACACGGGTTTAACTCTGGAAGTTGAGTGCACACATTGACAACCGTTCTGTTAGATAGCTGCGTTTTGGATTTAGAAGCAGATATTTCCCTGTGCTTACTGCTGTTTCTTCCATATGCCGGTAATGGGCTGAAAACGCCTGTTTTGGGACTCTGCAGAGAAAGTGTTTGCAGACTGCTGAATCCACACACGGGTTTAACTCTGGAAGTTGAGTGCACACATTGACAACCGTTCTGTTAGATAGCTGCGTTTTGGATTTAGAAGCAGATATTTCCCTGTGCTTACTGCTGTTTCTTCCATATGCCGGTAATGGGCTGAAAACGCCTGTTTTGGGACTCTGCAGAGAAAGTGTTTGCAGACTGCTGAATCCACACACGGGTTTAACTCTGGAAGTTGAGTGCACACATTGACAACCGTTCTGTTAGAGAGCTGCGTTTTGGATTTAGAAGCAGATATTTCCCTGTGCTTACTGCTGTTTCTTCCATATGCCGGTAATGGGCTGAAAACGCCTGTTTTGGGACTCTGCAGAGAAAGTGTTTGCAGACTGCTGAATCCACACACGGGTTTAACTCTGGAAGTTGAGTGCACACATTGACAACCGTTCTGTTAGATAGCTGCGTTTTGGATTTAGAAGCAGATATTTCCCTGTGCTTACTGCTGTTTCTTCCATATGCCGGTAATGGGCTGAAAACGCCTGTTTTGGGACTCTGCAGAGAAAGTGTTTGCAGACTGCTGAATCCACACACGGGTTTAACTCTGGAAGTTGAGTGCACACATTGACAACCGTTCTGTTAGATAGCTGCGTTTTGGATTTAGAAGCAGATATTTCCCTGTGCTTACTGCTGTTTCTTCCATATGCCGGTAATGGGCTGAAAACGCCTGTTTTGGGACTCTGCAGAGAAAGTGTTTGCAGACTGCTGAATCCACACACGGGTTTAACTCTGGAAGTTGAGTGCACACATTGACAACCGTTCTGTTAGATAGCTGCGTTTTGGATTTAGAAGCAGATATTTCCCTGTGCTTACTGCTGTTTCTTCCATATGCCGGTAATGGGCTGAAAAACGCCTGTTTTGGGACTCTGCAGAGAAAGTGTTTGCAGACTGCTGAATCCACACACGGGTTTAACTCTGGAAGTTGAGTGCACACATTGACAACCGTTCTGTTAGATAGCTGCGTTTTGGATTTAGAAGCAGATATTTCCCTGTGCTTACTGCTGTTTCTTCCATATGCCGGTAATGGGCTGAAAACGCCTGTTTTGGGACTCTGCAGAGAAAGTGTTTGCAGACTGCTGAATCCACACACGGGTTTAACTCTGGAAGTTGAGTGCACACATTGACAACCGTTCTGTTAGATAGCTGCGTTTTGGATTTAGAAGCAGATATTTCCCTGTGCTTACTGCTGTTTCTTCCATATGCCGGTAATGGGCTGAAAACGCCTGTTTTGGGACTCTGCAGAGAAAGTGTTTGCAGACTGCTGAATCCACACACGGGTTTAACTCTGGAAGTTGAGTGCACACATTGACAACCGTTCTGTTAGATAGCTGCGTTTTGGATTTAGAAGCAGATATTTCCCTGTGCTTACTGCTGTTTCTTCCATATGCCGGTAATGGGCTGAAAACGCCTGTTTTGGGACTCTGCAGAGAAAGTGTTTGCAGACTGCTGAATCCACACACGGGTTTAACTCTGGAAGTTGAGTGCACACATTGACAACCGTTCTGTTAGAGAGCTGCGTTTTGGATTTAGAAGCAGATATTTCCCTGTGCTTACTGCTGTTTCTTCCATATGCCGGTATTGGGCTGAAAACGCCTGTTTTGGGACTCTGCAGAGAAAGTGTTTGCAGACTGCTGAATCCACACACGGGTTTAACTCTGGAAGTTGAGTGCACACATTGACAACCGTTCTGTTAGATAGCTGCGTTTTGGATTTAGAAGCAGATATTTCCCTGTGCTTACTGCTGTTTCTTCCATAGGCCGGTAATGGGCTGAAAACGCCTGTTTTGGGACTCTGCAGAGAAAGTGTTTGCAGACTGCTGAATCCACACACGGGTTTAACTCTGGAAGTTGAGTGCACACATTGACAACCGTTCTGTTAGAGAGCTGCGTTTTGGATTTAGAAGCAGATATTTCCCTGTGCTTACTGCTGTTTCTTCCATATGCCGGTAATGGGCTGAAAACGCCTGTTTTGGGACTCTGCAGAGAAAGTGTTTGCAGACTGCTGAATCCACACACGGGTTTAACTCTGGAAGTTGAGTGCACACATTGACAACCGTTCTGTTAGATAGCTGCGTTTTGGATTTAGAAGCAGATATTTCCCTGTGCTTACTGCTGTTTCTTCCATATGCCGGTAATGGGCCTGAAAACGCCTGTTTTGGGACTCTGCAGAGAAAGTGTTTGCAGACTGCTGAATCCACACACGGGTTTAACTCTGGAAGTTGAGTGCGCGCATTGACAACCGTTCTGTTAGATAGCTGCGTTTTGGATTTAGAAGCAGATATTTCCCTGTGCTTACTGCTGTTTCTTCCATATGCCGGTAACGGGCTGAAAACGCCTGTTTTGGGACTCTGCAGAGAAAGTGTTTGCAGACTGCTGAATCCACACACGGGTTTAACTCTGGAAGTTGAGTGCACACATTGACAACCGTTCTGTTAGATAGCTGCGTTTTGGATTTAGAAGCAGATATTTCCCTGTGCTTACTGCTGTTTCTTCCATATGCCGGTAATGGGCTGAAAACGCCTGTTTTGGGACTCTGCAGAGAAAGTGTTTGCAGACTGCTGAATCCACACACGGGTTTAACTCTGGAAGTTGAGTGCACACATTGACAACCGTTCTGTTAGATAGCTGCGTTTTGGATTTAGAAGCAGATATTTCCCTGTGCTTACTGCTGTTTCTTCCATATGCCGGTAATGGGCTGAAAACGCCTGTTTTGGGACTCTGCAGAGAAAGTGTTTGCAGACTGCTGAATCCACACACGGGTTTAACTCTGGAAGTTGAGTGCACACATTGACAACCGTTCTGTTAGATAGCTGCGTTTTGGATTTAGAAGCAGATATTTCCCTGTGCTTACTGCTGTTTCTTCCATATGCCGGTAATGGGCTGAAAACGCCTGTTTTGGGACTCTGCAGAGAAAGTGTTTGCAGACTGCTGAATCCACACACGGGTTTAACTCTGGAAGTTGAGTGCACACATTGACAACCGTTCTGTTAGATAGCTGCGTTTTGGATTTAGAAGCAGATATTTCCCTGTGCTTACTGCTGTTTCTTCCATATGCCGGTAATGGGCTGAAAACGCCTGTTTTGGGGACTCTGCAGAGAAAGTGTTTGCAGACTGCTGAATCCACACACGGGTTTAACTCTGGAAGTTGAGTGCACACATTGACAACCGTTCTGTTAGATAGCTGCGTTTTGGATTTAGAAGCAGATATTTCCCTGTGCTTACTGCTGTTTCTTCCATATGCCGGTAATGGGCTGAAAACGCCTGTTTTGGGACTCTGCAGAGAAAGTGTTTGCAGACTGCTGAATCCACACACGGGTTTAACTCTGGAAGTTGAGTGCACACATTGACAACCGTTCTGTTAGATAGCTGCGTTTTGGATTTAGAAGCAGATATTTCCCTGTGCTTACTGCTGTTTCTTCCATATGCCGGTAATGGGCTGAAAACGCCTGTTTTGGGACTCTGCAGAGAAAGTGTTTGCAGACTGCTGAATCCACACACGGGTTTAACTCTGGAAGTTGAGTGCACACATTGACAACCGTTCTGTTAGATAGCTGCGTTTTGGATTTAGAAGCAGATATTTCCCTGTGCTTACTGCTGTTTCTTCCATATGCCGGTAATGGGCTGAAAACGCCTGTTTTGGGACTCTGCAGAGAAAGTGTTTGCAGACTGCTGAATCCACACACGGGTTTAACTCTGGAAGTTGAGTGCACACATTGACAACCGTTCTGTTAGATAGCTGCGTTTTGGATTTAGAAGCAGATATTTCCCTGTGCTTACTGCTGTTTCTTCCATATGCCGGTAATGGGCTGAAAACGCCTGTTTTGGGACTCTGCACAGAAGGTGTTTGCAGACTGCTGAATCCACACACGGGTTTAACTCTGGAAGTTGAGTGCACACATTGACAACCGTTCTGTTAGATAGCTGCGTTTTGGATTTAGAAGCAGATATTTCCCTGTGCTTACTGCTGTTTCTTCCATATGCCGGTAATGGGCTGAAAACGCCTGTTTTGGGACTCTGCAGAGAAAGTGTTTTCAGACTGCTGAATCCACACACGGGTTTAACTCTGGAAGTTGAGTGCACACATTGACAACCGTTCTGTTAGATAGCTGCGTTTTGGATTTAGAAGCAGATATTTCCCTGTGCTTACTGCTGTTTCTTCCATATGCCGGTAATGGGCTGAAAACGCCTGTTTTGGGACTCTGCAGAGAAAGTGTTTGCAGACTGCCGAATCCACACACGGGTTTAACTCTGGAAGTTGAGTGCACACATTGACAACCGTTCTGTTAGATAGCTGCGTTTTGGATTTAGAAGCAGATATTTCCCTGTGCTTACTGCTGTTTCTTCCATATGCCGGTAATGGGCTGAAAACGCCTGTTTTGGGACTCTGCACAGAAAGTGTTTGCAGACTGCTGAATCCACACAACGGGTTTAACTCTGGAAGTTGAGTGCACACATTGACAACCGTTCTGTTAGATAGCTGCGTTTTGGATTTAGAAGCAGATATTTCCCTGTGCTTACTGCTGTTTCTTCCATATGCCGGTAATGGGCTGAAAACGCCTGTTTTGGGACTCTGCAGAGAAAGTGTTTGCAGACTGCTGAATCCACACACGGGTTTAACTCTGGAAGTTGAGTGCACACATTGACAACCGTTCTGTTAGATAGCTGCGTTTTGGATTTAGAAGCAGATATTTCCCTGTGCTTACTGCTGTTTCTTCCATATGCCGGTAATGGGCTGAAAACGCCTGTTTTGGGACTCTGCAGAGAAAGTGTTTGCAGACTGCTGAATCCACACACGGGTTTAACTCTGGAAGTTGAGTGCACACATTGACAACCGTTCTGTTAGATAGCTGCGTTTTGGATTTAGAAGCAGATATTTCCCTGTGCTTACTGCTGTTTCTTCCATATGCCGGTAATGGGCTGAAAACGCCTGTTTTGGGACTCTGCAGAGAAAGTGTTTGCAGACTGCTGAATCCACACACGGGTTTAACTCTGGAAGTTGAGTGCACACATTGACAACCGTTCTGTTAGATAGCTGCGTTTTGGATTTAGAAGCAGATATTTCCCTGTGCTTACTGCTGTTTCTTCCATATGCCGGTAATGGGATGAAAACGCCTGTTTTGGGACTCTGCAGAGAAAGTGTTTGCAGACTGCCGAATCCACACACGGGTTTAACTCTGGAAGTTGAGTGCACACATTGACAACCGTTCTGTTAGAGAGCTGCGTTTTGGATTTAGAAGCAGATATTTCCCTGTGCTTACTGCTGTTTCTTCCATATGCCGGTAATGGGCTGAAAACGCCTGTTTTGGGACTCTGCACAGAAAGTGTTTGCAGACTGCTGAATCCACACACGGGTTTAACTCTGGAAGTTGAGTGCACACATTGACAACCGTTCTGTTAGATAGCTGCGTTTTGGATTTAGAAGCAGATATTTCCCTGTGCTTACTGCTGTTTCTTCCATAGGCCGGTAATGGGCTGAAAACGCCTGTTTTGGGACTCTGCAGAGAAAGTGTTTGCAGACTGCTGAATCCACACACGGGTTTAACTCTGGAAGTTGAGTGCACACATTGACAACCGTTCTGTTAGATAGCTGCGTTTTGGATTTAGAAGCAGATATTTCCCTGTGCTTACTGCTGTTTCTTCCATATGCCGGTAATGGGCTGAAAACGCCTGTTTTGGGACTCTGCAGAGAAAGTGTTTGCAGACTGCTGAATCCACACACGGGTTTAACTCTGGAAGTTGAGTGCACACATTGACAACCGTTCTGTTAGATAGCTGCGTTTTGGATTTAGAAGCAGATATTTCCCTGTGCTTACTGCTGTTTCTTCCATATGCCGGTAATGGGCTGAAAACGCCTGTTTTGGGACTCTGCAGAGAAAGTGTTTGCAGACTGCTGAATCCACACACGGGTTTAACTCTGGAAGTTGAGTGCACACATTGACAACCGTTCTGTTAGATAGCTGCGTTTTGGATTTAGAAGCAGATATTTCCCTGTGCTTACTGCTGTTTCTTCCATATGCCGGTAATGGGCTGAAAACGCCTGTTTTGGGACTCTGCAGAGAAAGTGTTTGCAGACTGCTGAATCCACACACGGGTTTAACTCTGGAAGTTGAGTGCACACATTGACAACCGTTCTATTAGATAGCTGCGTTTTGGATTTAGAAGCAGATATTTCCCTGTGCTTACTGCTGTTTCTTCCATATGCCGGTAATGGGCTGAAAACGCCTGTTTTGGGACTCTGCAGAGAAAGTGTTTGCAGACTGCTGAATCCACACACGGGTTTAACTCTGGAAGTTGAGTGCACACATTGACAACCGTTCTGTTAGATAGCTGCGTTTTGGATTTAGAAGCAGATATTTCCCTGTGCTTACTGCTGTTTCTTCCATATGCCGGTAACGGGCTGAAAACGCCTGTTTTGGGACTCTGCAGAGAAAGTGTTTGCAGACTGCTGAATCCACACACGGGTTTAACTCTGGAAGTTGAGTGCACACATTGACAACCGTTCTGTTAGAGAGCTGCGTTTTGGATTTAGAAGCAGATATTTCCCTGTGCTTACTGCTGTTTCTTCCATATGCCGGTATTGGGCTGAAAACGCCTGTTTTGGGACTCTGCAGAGAAAGTGTTTGCAGACTGCTGAATCCACACACGGGTTTAACTCTGGAAGTTGAGTGCACACATTGACAACCGTTCTGTTAGATAGCTGCGTTTTGGATTTAGAAGCAGATATTTCCCTGTGCTTACTGCTGTTTCTTCCATAGGCCGGTAATGGGCTGAAAACGCCTGTTTTGGGACTCTGCAGAGAAAGTGTTTGCAGACTGCTGAATCCACACACGGGTTTAACTCTGGAAGTTGAGTGCACACATTGACAACCGTTCTGTTAGAGAGCTGCGTTTTGGATTTAGAAGCAGATATTTCCCTGTGCTTACTGCTGTTTCTTCCATATGCCGGTAATGGGCTGAAAACGCCTGTTTTGGGACTCTGCAGAGAAAGTGTTTGCAGACTGCTGAATCCACACACGGGTTTAACTCTGGAAGTTGAGTGCACACATTGACAACCGTTCTGTTAGATAGCTGCGTTTTGGATTTAGAAGCAGATATTTCCCTGTGCTTACTGCTGTTTCTTCCATATGCCGGTAATGGGCTGAAAACGCCTGTTTTGGGACTCTGCAGAGAAAGTGTTTGCAGACTGCTGAATCCACACACGGGTTTAACTCTGGAAGTTGAGTGCGCGCATTGACAACCGTTCTGTTAGATAGCTGCGTTTTGGATTTAGAAGCAGATATTTCCCTGTGCTTACTGCTGTTTCTTCCATATGCCGGTAATGGGCTGAAAACGCCTGTTTTGGGACTCTGCAGAGAAAGTGTTTGCAGACTGCTGAATCCACACACGGGTTTAACTCTGGAAGTTGAGTGCACACATTGACAACCGTTCTGTTAGATAGCTGCGTTTTGGATTTAGAAGCAGATATTTCCCTGTGCTTACTGCTGTTTCTTCCATATGCCGGTAATGGGCTGAAAACGCCTGTTTTGGGACTCTGCAGAGAAAGTGTTTGCAGACTGCTGAATCCACACACGGGTTTAACTCTGGAAGTTGAGTGCACACATTGACAACCGTTCTGTTAGATAGCTGCGTTTTGGATTTAGAAGCAGATATTTCCCTGTGCTTACTGCTGTTTCTTCCATATGCCGGTAATGGGCTGAAAACGCCTGTTTTGGGACTCTGCAGAGAAAGTGTTTGCAGACTGCTGAATCCACACACGGGTTTAACTCTGGAAGTTGAGTGCACACATTGACAACCGTTCTGTTAGATAGCTGCGTTTTGGATTTAGAAGCAGATATTTCCCTGTGCTTACTGCTGTTTCTTCCATATGCCGGTAATGGGATGAAAACGCCTGTTTTGGGACTCTGCAGAGAAAGTGTTTGCAGACTGCCGAATCCACACACGGGTTTAACTCTGGAAGTTGAGTGCACACATTGACAACCGTTCTGTTAGAGAGCTGCGTTTTGGATTTAGAAGCAGATATTTCCCTGTGCTTACTGCTGTTTCTTCCATATGCCGGTAATGGGCTGAAAACGCCTGTTTTGGGACTCTGCACAGAAAGTGTTTGCAGACTGCTGAATCCACACACGGGTTTAACTCTGGAAGTTGAGTGCACACATTGACAACCGTTCTGTTAGATAGCTGCGTTTTGGATTTAGAAGCAGATATTTCCCTGTGCTTACTGCTGTTTCTTCCATAGGCCGGTAATGGGCTGAAAACGCCTGTTTTGGGACTCTGCAGAGAAAGTGTTTGCAGACTGCTGAATCCACACACGGGTTTAACTCTGGAAGTTGAGTGCACACATTGACAACCGTTCTGTTAGATAGCTGCGTTTTGGATTTAGAAGCAGATATTTCCCTGTGCTTACTGCTGTTTCTTCCATATGCCGGTAATGGGCTGAAAACGCCTGTTTTGGGACTCTGCAGAGAAAGTGTTTGCAGACTGCTGAATCCACACACGGGTTTAACTCTGGAAGTTGAGTGCACACATTGACAACCGTTCTGTTAGATAGCTGCGTTTTGGATTTAGAAGCAGATATTTCCCTGTGCTTACTGCTGTTTCTTCCATATGCCGGTAATGGGCTGAAAACGCCTGTTTTGGGACTCTGCAGAGAAAGTGTTTGCAGACTGCTGAATCCACACACGGGTTTAACTCTGGAAGTTGAGTGCACACATTGACAACCGTTCTGTTAGATAGCTGCGTTTTGGATTTAGAAGCAGATATTTCCCTGTGCTTACTGCTGTTTCTTCCATATGCCGGTAATGGGCTGAAAACGCCTGTTTTGGGACTCTGCAGAGAAAGTGTTTGCAGACTGCTGAATCCACACACGGGTTTAACTCTGGAAGTTGAGTGCACACATTGACAACCGTTCTATTAGATAGCTGCGTTTTGGATTTAGAAGCAGATATTTCCCTGTGCTTACTGCTGTTTCTTCCATATGCCGGTAATGGGCTGAAAACGCCTGTTTTGGGACTCTGCAGAGAAAGTGTTTGCAGACTGCTGAATCCACACACGGGTTTAACTCTGGAAGTTGAGTGCACACATTGACAACCGTTCTGTTAGATAGCTGCGTTTTGGATTTAGAAGCAGATATTTCCCTGTGCTTACTGCTGTTTCTTCCATATGCCGGTAACGGGCTGAAAACGCCTGTTTTGGGACTCTGCAGAGAAAGTGTTTGCAGACTGCTGAATCCACACACGGGTTTAACTCTGGAAGTTGAGTGCACACATTGACAACCGTTCTGTTAGAGAGCTGCGTTTTGGATTTAGAAGCAGATATTTCCCTGTGCTTACTGCTGTTTCTTCCATATGCCGGTATTGGGCTGAAAACGCCTGTTTTGGGACTCTGCAGAGAAAGTGTTTGCAGACTGCTGAATCCACACACGGGTTTAACTCTGGAAGTTGAGTGCACACATTGACAACCGTTCTGTTAGATAGCTGCGTTTTGGATTTAGAAGCAGATATTTCCCTGTGCTTACTGCTGTTTCTTCCATAGGCCGGTAATGGGCTGAAAACGCCTGTTTTGGGACTCTGCAGAGAAAGTGTTTGCAGACTGCTGAATCCACACACGGGTTTAACTCTGGAAGTTGAGTGCACACATTGACAACCGTTCTGTTAGAGAGCTGCGTTTTGGATTTAGAAGCAGATATTTCCCTGTGCTTACTGCTGTTTCTTCCATATGCCGGTAATGGGCTGAAAACGCCTGTTTTGGGACTCTGCAGAGAAAGTGTTTGCAGACTGCTGAATCCACACACGGGTTTAACTCTGGAAGTTGAGTGCACACATTGACAACCGTTCTGTTAGATAGCTGCGTTTTGGATTTAGAAGCAGATATTTCCCTGTGCTTACTGCTGTTTCTTCCATATGCCGGTAATGGGCTGGAAAACGCCTGTTTTGGGACTCTGCAGAGAAAGTGTTTGCAGACTGCTGAATCCACACACGGGTTTAACTCTGGAAGTTGAGTGCGCGCATTGACAACCGTTCTGTTAGATAGCTGCGTTTTGGATTTAGAAGCAGATATTTCCCTGTGCTTACTGCTGTTTCTTCCATATGCCGGTAATGGGCTGAAAACGCCTGTTTTTGGGACTCTGCAGAGAAAGTGTTTGCAGACTGCTGAATCCACACACGGGTTTAACTCTGGAAGTTGAGTGCACACATTGACAACCGTTCTGTTAGATAGCTGCGTTTTGGATTTAGAAGCAGATATTTCCCTGTGCTTACTGCTGTTTCTTCCATATGCCGGTAATGGGCTGAAAACGCCTGTTTTGGGACTCTGCAGAGAAAGTGTTTGCAGACTGCTGAATCCACACACGGGTTTAACTCTGGAAGTTGAGTGCACACATTGACAACCGTTCTGTTAGATAGCTGCGTTTTGGATTTAGAAGCAGATATTTCCCTGTGCTTACTGCTGTTTCTTCCATATGCCGGTAATGGGCTGAAAACGCCTGTTTTGGGACTCTGCAGAGAAAGTGTTTGCAGACTGCTGAATCCACACACGGGTTTAACTCTGGAAGTTGAGTGCACACATTGACAACCGTTCTGTTAGATAGCTGCGTTTTGGATTTAGAAGCAGATATTTCCCTGTGCTTACTGCTGTTTCTTCCATATGCCGGTAATGGGCTGAAAACGCCTGTTTTGGGACTCTGCAGAGAAAGTGTTTGCAGACTGCTGAATCCACACACGGGTTTAACTCTGGAAGTTGAGTGCACACATTGACAACCGTTCTGTTAGATAGCTGCGTTTTGGATTTAGAAGCAGATATTTCCCTGTGCTTACTGCTGTTTCTTCCATATGCCGGTAATGGGCTGAAAACGCCTGTTTTGGGACTCTGCAGAGAAAGTGTTTGCAGACTGCTGAATCCACACACGGGTTTAACTCTGGAAGTTGAGTGCACACATTGACAACCGTTCTGTTAGATAGCTGCGTTTTGGATTTAGAAGCAGATATTTCCCTGTGCTTACTGCTGTTTCTTCCATATGCCGGTAATGGGCTGAAAACGCCTGTTTTGGGACTCTGCAGAGAAAGTGTTTGCAGACTGCTGAATCCACACACGGGTTTAACTCTGGAAGTTGAGTGCACACATTGACAACCGTTCTGTTAGATAGCTGCGTTTTGGATTTAGAAGCAGATATTTCCCTGTGCTTACTGCTGTTTCTTCCATATGCCGGTAATGGGCTGAAAACGCCTGTTTTGGGACTCTGCACAGAAGGTGTTTGCAGACTGCTGAATCCACACACGGGTTTAACTCTGGAAGTTGAGTGCACACATTGACAACCGTTCTGTTAGATAGCTGCGTTTTGGATTTAGAAGCAGATATTTCCCTGTGCTTACTGCTGTTTCTTCCATATGCCGGTAATGGGCTGAAAACGCCTGTTTTGGGACTCTGCAGAGAAAGTGTTTGCAGACTGCTGAATCCACACACGGGTTTAACTCTGGAAGTTGAGTGCACACATTGACAACCGTTCTGTTAGATAGCTGCGTTTTGGATTTAGAAGCAGATATTTCCCTGTGCTTACTGCTGTTTCTTCCATATGCCGGTAATGGGCTGAAAACGCCTGTTTTGGGACTCTGCAGAGAAAGTGTTTGCAGACTGCCGAATCCACACACGGGTTTAACTCTGGAAGTTGAGTGCACACATTGACAACCGTTCTGTTAGATAGCTGCGTTTTGGATTTAGAAGCAGATATTTCCCTGTGCTTACTGCTGTTTCTTCCATATGCCGGTAATGGGCTGAAAACGCCTGTTTTGGGACTCTGCACAGAAAGTGTTTGCAGACTGCTGAATCCACACACGGGTTTAACTCTGGAAGTTGAGTGCACACATTGACAACCGTTCTGTTAGATAGCTGCGTTTTGGATTTAGAAGCAGATATTTCCCTGTGCTTACTGCTGTTTCTTCCATATGCCGGTAATGGGCTGAAAACGCCTGTTTTGGGACTCTGCAGAGAAAGTGTTTGCAGACTGCTGAATCCACACACGGGTTTAACTCTGGAAGTTGAGTGCACACATTGACAACCGTTCTGTTAGATAGCTGCGTTTTGGATTTAGAAGCAGATATTTCCCTGTGCTTACTGCTGTTTCTTCCATATGCCGGTAATGGGCTGAAAACGCCTGTTTTGGGACTCTGCAGAGAAAGTGTTTGCAGACTGCTGAATCCACACACGGGTTTAACTCTGGAAGTTGAGTGCACACATTGACAACCGTTCTGTTAGATAGCTGCGTTTTGGATTTAGAAGCAGATATTTCCCTGTGCTTACTGCTGTTTCTTCCATATGCCGGTAATGGGCTGAAAACGCCTGTTTTGGGACTCTGCAGAGAAAGTGTTTGCAGACTGCTGAATCCACACACGGGTTTAACTCTGGAAGTTGAGTGCACACATTGACAACCGTTCTGTTAGATAGCTGCGTTTTGGATTTAGAAGCAGATATTTCCCTGTGCTTACTGCTGTTTCTTCCATATGCCGGTAATGGGATGAAAACGCCTGTTTTGGGACTCTGCAGAGAAAGTGTTTGCAGACTGCCGAATCCACACACGGGTTTAACTCTGGAAGTTGAGTGCACACATTGACAACCGTTCTGTTAGAGAGCTGCGTTTTGGATTTAGAAGCAGATATTTCCCTGTGCTTACTGCTGTTTCTTCCATATGCCGGTAATGGGCTGAAAACGCCTGTTTTGGGACTCTGCACAGAAAGTGTTTGCAGACTGCTGAATCCACACACGGGTTTAACTCTGGAAGTTGAGTGCACACATTGACAACCGTTCTGTTAGATAGCTGCGTTTTGGATTTAGAAGCAGATATTTCCCTGTGCTTACTGCTGTTTCTTCCATAGGCCGGTAATGGGCTGAAAACGCCTGTTTTGGGACTCTGCAGAGAAAGTGTTTGCAGACTGCTGAATCCACACACGGGTTTAACTCTGGAAGTTGAGTGCACACATTGACAACCGTTCTGTTAGATAGCTGCGTTTTGGATTTAGAAGCAGATATTTCCCTGTGCTTACTGCTGTTTCTTCCATATGCCGGTAATGGGCTGAAAACGCCTGTTTTGGGACTCTGCAGAGAAAGTGTTTGCAGACTGCTGAATCCACACACGGGTTTAACTCTGGAAGTTGAGTGCACACATTGACAACCGTTCTGTTAGATAGCTGCGTTTTGGATTTAGAAGCAGATATTTCCCTGTGCTTACTGCTGTTTCTTCCATATGCCGGTAATGGGCTGAAAACGCCTGTTTTGGGACTCTGCAGAGAAAGTGTTTGCAGACTGCTGAATCCACACACGGGTTTAACTCTGGAAGTTGAGTGCACACATTGACAACCGTTCTGTTAGATAGCTGCGTTTTGGATTTAGAAGCAGATATTTCCCTGTGCTTACTGCTGTTTCTTCCATATGCCGGTAATGGGCTGAAAACGCCTGTTTTGGGACTCTGCAGAGAAAGTGTTTGCAGACTGCTGAATCCACACACGGGTTTAACTCTGGAAGTTGAGTGCACACATTGACAACCGTTCTGTTAGATAGCTGCGTTTTGGATTTAGAAGCAGATATTTCCCTGTGCTTACTGCTGTTTCTTCCATATGCCGGTAATGGGCTGAAAACGCCTGTTTTGGGACTCTGCAGAGAAAGTGTTTGCAGACTGCTGAATCCACACACGGGTTTAACTCTGGAAGTTGAGTGCACACATTGACAACCCTTCTGTTAGAGAGCTGCGTTTTGGATTTAGAAGCAGATATTTCCCTGTGCTTACTGCTGTTTCTTCCATATGCCGGTAATGGGCTGAAAACGCCTGTTTTGGGACGCTGCAGAGAAAGTGTTTGCAGACTGCTGAATCCACACACGGGTTTAACTCTGGAAGTTGAGTGCACACATTGACAACCGTTCTGTTAGAGAGCTGCGTTTTGGATTTAGAAGCAGATATTTCCCTGTGCTTACTGCTGTTTCTTCCATATGCCGGTAATGGGCTGAAAACGCCTGTTTTGGGACTCTGCAGAGAAAGTGTTTGCAGACTGCTGAATCCACACACGGGTTTAACTCTGGAAGTTGAGTGCACACATTGACAACCGTTCTGTTAGATAGCTGCGTTTTGGATTTAGAAGCAGATATTTCCCTGTGCTTACTGCTGTTTCTTCCATATGCCGGTAATGGGCTGAAAACGCCTGTTTTGGGACTCTGCAGAGAAAGTGTTTGCAGACTGCTGAATCCACACACGGGTTTAACTCTGGAAGTTGAGTGCACACATTGACAACCGTTCTGTTAGATAGCTGCGTTTTGGATTTAGAAGCAGATATTTCCCTGTGCTTACTGCTGTTTCTTCCATATGCCGGTAATGGGCTGAAAACGCCTGTTTTGGGACTCTGCAGAGAAAGTGTTTGCAGACTGCTGAATCCACACACGGGTTTAACTCTGGAAGTTGAGTGCACACATTGACAACCGTTCTGTTAGATAGCTGCGTTTTGGATTTAGAAGCAGATATTTCCCTGTGCTTACTGCTGTTTCTTCCATATGCCGGTAATGGGATGAAAACGCCTGTTTTGGGACTCTGCAGAGAAAGTGTTTGCAGACTGCTGAATCCACACACGGGTTTAACTCTGGAAGTTGAGTGCACACATTGACAACCGTTCTGTTAGATAGCTGCGTTTTGGATTTAGAAGCAGATATTTCCCTGTGCTTACTGCTGTTTCTTCCATATGCCGGTAATGGGCTGAAAACGCCTGTTTTGGTACGCTGAAGAGAAAGTGTTTGCAGACTGCTGAATCCACACACGGGTTTAACTCTGGAAGTTGAGTGCACACATTGACAACCGTTCTGTTAGAGAGCTGCGTTTTGGATTTAGAAGCAGATATTTCCCTGTGCTTACTGCTGTTTCTTCCATATGCCGGTAATGGGCTGAAAACGCCTGTTTTGGGACTCTGCAGAGAAAGTGTTTGCAGACTGCTGAATCCACACACGGGTTTAACTCTGGAAGTTGAGTGCACACATTGACAACCGTTCTGTTAGATAGCTGCGTTTTGGATTTAGAAGCAGATATTTCCCTGGGCTTACTGCTGTTTCTTCCATATGCCGGTAATGGGCTGAAAAACGCCTGTTTTGGGACTCTGCAGAGAAAGTGTTTGCAGACTGCTGAATCCACACACGGGTTTAACTCTGGAAGTTGAGTGCACACATTGACAACCGTTCTGTTAGATAGCTGCGTTTTGGATTTAGAAGCAGATATTTCCCTGTGCTTACTGCTGTTTCTTCCATATGCCGGTAATGGGCTGAAAACGCCTGTTTTGGGACTCTGCAGAGAAAGTGTTTGCAGACTGCTGAATCCACACACGGGTTTAACTCTGGAAGTTGAGTGCACACATTGACAACCGTTCTGTTAGATAGCTGCGTTTTGGATTTAGAAGCAGATATTTCCCTGTGCTTACTGCTGTTTCTTCCATATGCCGGTAATGGGCTGAAAACGCCTGTTTTGGGACTCTGCAGAGAAAGTGTTTGCAGACTGCTGAATCCACACACGGGTTTAACTCTGGAAGTTGAGTGCACACATTGACAACCGTTCTGTTAGATAGCTGCGTTTTGGATTTAGAAGCAGATATTTCCCTGTGCTTACTGCTGTTTCTTCCATATGCCGGTAATGGGCTGAAAACGCCTGTTTTGGGACTCTGCAGAGAAAGTGTTTGCAGACTGCTGAATCCACACACGGGTTTAACTCTGGAAGTTGAGTGCACACATTGACAACCGTTCTGTTAGATAGCTGCGTTTTGGATTTAGAAGCAGATATTTCCCTGTGCTTACTGCTGTTTCTTCCATATGCCGGTAATGGGCTGAAAACGCCTGTTTTGGGACTCTGCAGAGAAAGTGTTTGCAGACTGCTGAATCCACACACGGGTTTAACTCTGGAAGTTGAGTGCACACATTGACAACCGTTCTGTTAGATAGCTGCGTTTTGGATTTAGAAGCAGATATTTCCCTGGGCTTACTGCTGTTTCTTCCATATGCCGGTAATGGGCTGAAAAGGCCTGTTTTGGGACTCTGCAGAGAAAGTGTTTGCAGACTGCTGAATCCACACACGGGTTTAACTCTGGAAGTTGAGTGCACACATTGACAACCGTTCTGTTAGATAGCTGCGTTTTGGATTTAGAAGCAGATATTTCCCTGTGCTTACTGCTGTTTCTTCCATATGCCGGTAATGGGCTGAAAACGCCTGTTTTGGGACTCTGCAGAGAAAGTGTTTGCAGACTGCCGAATCCACACACAGGTTTAACTCTGGAAGTTGAGTGCACACATTGACAACCGTTCTGTTAGATAGCTGCGTTTTGGATTTAGAAGCAGATATTTCCCTGTGCTTACTGCTGTTTCTTCCATATGCCGGTAATGGGCTGAAAACGCCTGTTTTGGGACTCTGCAGAGAAAGTGTTTGCAGACTGCTGAATCCACACACGGGTTTAACTCTGGAAGTTGAGTGCACACATTGACAACCGTTCTGTTAGATAGCAGCGTTTTGGATTTAGAAGCAGATATTTCCCTGTGCTTACTGCTGTTTCTTCCATATGCCGGTAATGGGCTGAAAACGCCTGTTTTGGGACTCTGCAGAGAAAGTGTTTGCAGACTGCCGAATCCACACACGGGTTTAACTCTGGAAGTTGAGTGCACACATTGACAACCGTTCTGTTAGATAGCTGCGTTTTGGATTTAGAAGCAGATATTTCCCTGTGCTTACTGCTGTTTCTTCCATATGCCGGTAATGGGCTGAAAACGCCTGTTTTGGGACTCTGCAGAGAAAGTGTTTGCAGACTGCCGAATCCACACACGGGTTTAACTCTGGAAGTTGAGTGCACACATTGACAACCGTTCTGTTAGATAGCTGCGTTTTGGATTTAGAAGCAGATATTTCCCTGGGCTTACTGCTGTTTCTTCCATATGCCGGTAATGGGCTGAAAACGCCTGTTTTGGGACTCTGCAGAGAAAGTGTTTGCAGACTGCCGAATCCACACACGGGTTTAACTCTGGAAGTTGAGTGCACACATTGACAACCGTTCTGTTAGATAGCTGCGTTTTGGATTTAGAAGCAGATATTTCCCTGTGCTTACTGCTGTTTCTTCCATATGCCGGTAATGGGCTGAAAACGCCTGTTTTGGGACTCTGCAGAGAAAGTGTTTGCAGACTGCTGAATCCACACACGGGTTTAACTCTGGAAGTTGAGTGCACACATTGACAACCGTTCTGTTAGATAGCTGCGTTTTGGATTTAGAAGCAGATATTTCCCTGTGCTTACTGCTGTTTCTTCCATATGCCGGTAATGGACTGAAAACGCCTGTTTTGGGACTCTGCAGAGAAAGTGTTTGCAGACTGCTGAATCCACACACGGGTTTAACTCTGGAAGTTGAGTGCACACATTGACAACCGTTCTGTTAGATAGCTGCGTTTTGGATTTAGAAGCAGATATTTCCCTGTGCTTACTGCTGTTTCTTCCATATGCCGGTAATGGGCTGAAAACGCCTGTTTTGGGACTCTGCAGAGAAAGTGTTTGCAGACTGCTGAATCCACACACGGGTTTAACTCTGGAAGTTGAGTGCACACATTGACAACCGTTCTGTTAGATAGCTGCGTTTTGGATTTAGAAGCAGATATTTCCCTGTGCTTACTGCTGTTTCTTCCATATGCCGGTAATGGGCTGAAAACGCCTGTTTTGGGACTCTGCAGAGAAAGTGTTTGCAGACTGCCGAATCCACACACGGGTTTAACTCTGGAAGTTGAGTGCACACATTGACAACCGTTCTGTTAGATAGCTGCGTTTTGGATTTAGAAGCAGATATTTCCCTGGGCTTACTGCTGTTTCTTCCATATGCCGGTAATGGGCTGAAAACGCCTGTTTTGGGACTCTGCAGAGAAAGTTTTGCAGACTGCCGAATCCACACACGGGTTTAACTCTGGAAGTTGAGTGCACACATTGACAACCGTTCTGTTAGATAGCTGCGTTTTGGATTTAGAAGCAGATATTTCCCTGTGCTTACTGCTGTTTCTTCCTTATGCCGGTAATGGGCTGAAAACGCCTGTTTTGGGACTCTGCAGAGAAAGTGTTTGCAGACTGCTGAATCCACACACGGGTTTAACTCTGGAAGTTGAGTGCACACATTGACAACCGTTCTGTTAGATAGCTGCGTTTTGGATTTAGAAGCAGATATTTCCCTGTGCTTACTGCTGTTTCTTCCATATGCCGGTAATGGACTGAAAACGCCTGTTTTGGGACTCTGCAGAGAAAGTGTTTGCAGACTGCTGAATCCACACACGGGTTTAACTCTGGAAGTTGAGTGCACACATTGACAACCGTTCTGTTAGATAGCTGCGTTTTGGATTTAGAAGCAGATATTTCCCTGTGCTTACTGCTGTTTCTTCCATATGCCGGTAATGGGCTGAAAACGCCTGTTTTGGGACTCTGCAGAGAAAGTGTTTGCAGACTGCTGAATCCACACACGGGTTTAACTCTGGAAGTTGAGTGCACACATTGACAACCGTTCTGTTAGATAGCTGCGTTTTGGATTTAGAAGCAGATATTTCCCTGTGCTTACTGCTGTTTCTTCCATATGCCGGTAATGGGCTGAAAACGCCTGTTTTGGGACTCTGCAGAGAAAGTGTTTGCAGACTGCTGAATCCACACACGGGTTTAACTCTGGAAGTTGAGTGCACACATTGACAACCGTTCTGTTAGATAGCTGCGTTTTGGATTTAGAAGCAGATATTTCCCTGTGCTTACTGCTGTTTCTTCCATATGCCGGTAATGGGCTGAAAACGCCTGTTTTGGGACTCTGCACAGAAAGTGTTTGCAGACTGCTGAATCCACACACGGGTTTAACTCTGGAAGTTGAGTGCACACATTGACAACCGTTCTGTTAGATAGCTGCGTTTTGGATTTAGAAGCAGATATTTCCCTGTGCTTACTGCTGTTTCTTCCATATGCCGGTAATGGGCTGAAAACGCCTGTTTTGGGACTCTGCAGAGAAAGTGTTTGCAGACTGCTGAATCCACACACGGGTTTAACTCTGGAAGTTGAGTGCACACATTGACAACCGTTCTGTTAGATAGCTGCGTTTTGGATTTAGAAGCAGATATTTCCCTGTGCTTACTGCTGTTTCTTCCATATGCCGGTAATGGGCTGAAAACGCCTGTTTTGGGACTCTGCAGAGAAAGTGTTTGCAGACTGCTGAATCCACACACGGGTTTAACTCTGGAAGTTGAGTGCACACATTGACAACCGTTCTGTTAGATAGCTGCGTTTTGGATTTAGAAGCAGATATTTCCCTGTGCTTACTGCTGTTTCTTCCATATGCCGGTAATGGGCTGAAAACGCCTGTTTTGGGACTCTGCAGAGAAAGTGTTTGCAGACTGCTGAATCCACACACGGGTTTAACTCTGGAAGTTGAGTGCACACATTGACAACCGTTCTGTTAGATAGCTGCGTTTTGGATTTAGAAGCAGATATTTCCCTGTGCTTACTGCTGTTTCTTCCATATGCCGGTAATGGGATGAAAACGCCTGTTTTGGGACTCTGCAGAGAAAGTGTTTGCAGACTGCTGAATCCACACACGGGTTTAACTCTGGAAGTTGAGTGCACACATTGACAACCGTTCTGTTAGATAGCTGCGTTTTGGATTTAGAAGCAGATATTTCCCTGTGCTTACTGCTGTTTCTTCCATATGCCGGTAATGGGCTGAAAACGCCTGTTTTGGGACGCTGCAGAGAAAGTGTTTGCAGACTGCTGAATCCACACACGGGTTTAACTCTGGAAGTTGAGTGCACACATTGACAACCGTTCTGTTAGATAGCTGCGTTTTGGATTTAGAAGCAGATATTTCCCTGTGCTTACTGCTGTTTCTTCCATATGCCGGTAATGGGCTGAAAACGCCTGTTTTGGGACTCTGCAGAGAAAGTGTTTGCAGACTGCTGAATCCACACACGGGTTTAACTCTGGAAGTTGAGTGCACACATTGACAACCGTTCTGTTAGATAGCTGCGTTTTGGATTTAGAAGCAGATATTTCCCTGTGCTTACTGCTGTTTCTTCCATATGCCGGTAATGGGCTGAAAACGCCTGTTTTGGGACTCTGCAGAGAAAGTGTTTGCAGACTGCTGAATCCACACACGGGTTTAACTCTGGAAGTTGAGTGCACACATTGACAACCGTTCTGTTAGATAGCTGCGTTTTCGATTTAGAAGCAGATATTTCCCTGTGCTTACTGCTGTTTCTTCCATATGCCGGTAATGGGCTGAAAACGCCTGTTTTGGGACTCTGCAGAGAAAGTGTTTGCAGACTGCTGAATCCACACACGGGTTTAACTCTGGAAGTTGAGTGCACACATTGACAACCGTTCTGTTAGATAGCTGCGTTTTGGATTTAGAAGCAGATATTTCCCTGTGCTTACTGCTGTTTCTTCCATATGCCGGTAATGGGCTGAAAACGCCTGTTTTGGGACTCTGCACAGAAAGTGTTTGCAGACTGCTGAATCCACACACGGGTTTAACTCTGGAAGTTGAGTGCACACATTGACAACCGTTCTGTTAGATAGCTGCGTTTTGGATTTAGAAGCAGATATTTCCCTGTGCTTACTGCTGTTTCTTCCATATGCCGGTAATGGGCTGAAAACGCCTGTTTTGGGACTCTGCAGAGAAAGTGTTTGCAGACTGCTGAATCCACACACGGGTTTAACTCTGGAAGTTGAGTGCACACATTGACAACCGTTCTGTTAGATAGCTGCGTTTTGGATTTAGAAGCAGATATTTCCCTGTGCTTACTGCTGTTTCTTCCATATGCCGGTAATGGGCTGAAAACGCCTGTTTTGGGACTCTGCAGAGAAAGTGTTTGCAGACTGCTGAATCCACACACGGGTTTAACTCTGGAAGTTGAGTGCACACATTGACAACCGTTCTGTTAGATAGCTGCGTTTTGGATTTAGAAGCAGATATTTCCCTGTGCTTACTGCTGTTTCTTCCATATGCCGGTAATGGGCTGAAAACGCCTGTTTTGGGACTCTGCAGAGAAAGTGTTTGCAGACTGCTGAATCCACACACGGGTTTAACTCTGGAAGTTGAGTGCACACATTGACAACCGTTCTGTTAGATAGCTGCGTTTTGGATTTAGAAGCAGATATTTCCCTGTGCTTACTGCTGTTTCTTCCATATGCCGGTAATGGGATGAAAACGCCTGTTTTGGGACTCTGCAGAGAAAGTGTTTGCAGACTGCTGAATCCACACACGGGTTTAACTCTGGAAGTTGAGTGCACACATTGACAACCGTTCTGTTAGATAGCTGCGTTTTGGATTTAGAAGCAGATATTTCCCTGTGCTTACTGCTGTTTCTTCCATATGCCGGTAATGGGCTGAAAACGCCTGTTTTGGGACGCTGCAGAGAAAGTGTTTGCAGACTGCTGAATCCACACACGGGTTTAACTCTGGAAGTTGAGTGCACACATTGACAACCGTTCTGTTAGATAGCTGCGTTTTGGATTTAGAAGCAGATATTTCCCTGTGCTTACTGCTGTTTCTTCCATATGCCGGTAATGGGCTGAAAACGCCTGTTTTGGGACTCTGCAGAGAAAGTGTTTGCAGACTGCTGAATCCACACACGGGTTTAACTCTGGAAGTTGAGTGCACACATTGACAACCGTTCTGTTAGATAGCTGCGTTTTGGATTTAGAAGCAGATATTTCCCTGTGCTTACTGCTGTTTCTTCCATATGCCGGTAATGGGCTGAAAACGCCTGTTTTGGGACTCTGCAGAGAAAGTGTTTGCAGACTGCTGAATCCACACACGGGTTTAACTCTGGAAGTTGAGTGCACACATTGACAACCGTTCTGTTAGATAGCTGCGTTTTGGATTTAGAAGCAGATATTTCCCTGTGCTTACTGCTGTTTCTTCCGTATGCCGGTAATGGGCTGAAAACGCCTGTTTTGGGACTCTGCAGAGAAAGTGTTTGCAGACTGCTGAATCCACACACGGGTTTAACTCTGGAAGTTGAGTGCACACATTGACAACCGTTCTGTTAGATAGCTGCGTTTTGGATTTAGAAGCAGATATTTCCCTGTGCTTACTGCTGTTTCTTCCATATGCCGGTAATGGGCTGAAAACGCCTGTTTTGGGACTCTGCAGAGAAAGTGTTTGCAGACTGCTGAATCCACACACGGGTTTAACTCTGGAAGTTGAGTGCACACATTGACAACCGTTCTGTTAGATAGCTGCGTTTTGGATTTAGAAGCAGATATTTCCCTGTGCTTACTGCTGTTTCTTCCATATGCCCGGTAATGGGCTGAAAACGCCTGTTTTGGGACTCTGCAGAGAAAGTGTTTGCAGACTGCTGAATCCACACACGGGTTTAACTCTGGAAGTTGAGTGCACACATTGACAACCGTTCTGTTAGATAGCTGCGTTTTGGATTTAGAAGCAGATATTTCCCTGGGCTTACTGCTGTTTCTTCCATATGCCGGTAATGGGCTGAAAACGCCTGTTTTGGGACTCTGCAGAGAAAGTGTTTGCAGACTGCTGAATCCACACACGGGTTTAACTCTGGAAGTTGAGTGCACACATTGACAACCGTTCTGTTAGATAGCTGCGTTTTGGATTTAGAAGCAGATATTTCCCTGTGCTTACTGCTGTTTCTTCCATATGCCGGTAATGGGCTGAAAACGCCTGTTTTGGGACTCTGCAGAGAAAGTGTTTGCAGACTGCCGAATCCACACACGGGTTTAACTCTGGAAGTTGAGTGCACACATTGACAACCGTTCTGTTAGATAGCTGCGTTTTGGATTTAGAAGCAGATATTTCCCTGTGCTTACTGCTGTTTCTTCCATATGCCGGTAATGGGCTGAAAACGCCTGTTTTGGGACTCTGCAGAGAAAGTGTTTGCAGACTGCTGAATCCACACACGGGTTTAACTCTGGAAGTTGAGTGCACACATTGACAACCGTTCTGTTAGATAGCTGCGTTTTGGATTTAGAAGCAGATATTTCCCTGTGCTTACTGCTGTTTCTTCCATATGCCGGTAATGGGCTGAAAACGCCTGT